>NW_025334405.1:300000-387172 GCF_014858855.1 Bufo gargarizans
GGGAAATAATTATGTTTTTGTGGAATTAATACATTTTCTGGATATTAATCAAAACTGAAGATCTGAAAAATATTAGAGGTTACCAACAAAAACAATCACATCCCCATCTGGCAGTCAAAGGGGAAAGCCACGGGGGGATTTCACCAGATCTCAGTTACGTTTTTTTATTTTTTTATCAGCTCATCAAAGGAGTAAATTGTTCGGAGTTACAAGTGAAACTACCACGTAGAGGTCCATTACTGCAGCTGTACACGGCGTACACTGTGGTGGAGGACCGTGGTCTGCATCTACCAGGTAGGTCTAAGGAGGCATGGCTGGAGCCAGGAGAATGGGAGTAACTACAGGTATAACGGCTATTATGGAGGGTACGACCACACGGCATGGTCATGATCCGGTCGGGTTGCGGTCAAGAACCACATGGCCAATTAGCTCCCTTTCATTTAAGTAATGAAGACCACACTATATAGTCAGTCTTCATTGTTAGTGGCCGTGTGGCAACTTCAATACTGCGCGGCCATTAACAACGAAGACCGACTATATAGTGAGGTCTTCATTAGTTAAATGAAAGGCTGCTGCAGGCAGCGACCCGACCGGATCATGAGGGGCCCAACTCCACTCAGAATAAGGTGCAGTTAGAGAAGGCTATGTTTGATGGAAGGGGTGGCACGTTTTTCATTATTTATGTGCTGTGACATCATGTCTGAATGGTGACATCATTCAGCTTTTCTGCTCTGTGATGTCACAGTGTACGTGGTGACCATTTTGCTTTTGTTATGCTCGTGCCAAGAATGACGTGGTCAAGGTGTCATGGTGGGCATTATCCTTGTGCTTTCATGTCACTGGATGGACTATGGCTGTAATGGGACATCACTATCTCTATACAACTACCGCTCGATCTGCACTTTGATTGACCGGGCCAAGCAGTGTAAAATGTCCTCACATCTGGCCCAAAGTGCAGAGGACGTGGCGGTTGCAGAGAGAGCAGAACCTCTAGGTGTAAGGGCAACACCCCCAGTGCTCCTAGCGGCTCATTTGCATATAGTAAAACATCAGTGACCAGGACCAGTACCAGTGATTGGATGTGCAGGCTGTCGAAGCCGTTTCTGGTGTGTAAAGCCCAAGAAGATAGTAACATAGTAACATAGCTTATAAGGCTGAAAAAAGCCCTCTGTCCATCCAGTTCGGCCTGTCATCCTGCAAGTTGATCCAGAGGAAGGCAAAAAAAAAACCTGTGAGGTAGAAGCCAATTTTTCCCCACTTTAGGGGAAAAAATTCCTTCCCGACTCCATTCAGGCATCAGAATAACTCCCTGGATCAACGACCCCTCTCTAGTAGCTATAGCCTGTAATATTATTACACTCCAGAAATACATCCAGGCCCCTCTTGAATTCCTTTATTGTACTCACCATCACCACCTCCTCAGGCAGAGAGCTCCATAGTCTCACTGCTCTTACCGTAAAGAATCCTCTTCTATGTTTGTGTACAAACCTTCTTTCCTCCAGACGCAGAGGATGTCCCCTCGTCACAGTCACCGTCCTGGGGATAAATAGATGATGGGAGTGATCTCTGTACTGACCCCTGATATATTTATACATAGTAATTAGATCTGGTACTGTAGTTCTCCCATTCCAGTTATTACTTTAGTTGCCCTCCTCTGGACCCTCTCCAGCTCTGCTATGTCTGCCTTGTTCACAGGAGCCCAGAACTGTACACAGTACTCCATGTGTGGTCTGACTAGTGATTTGTAAAGTGGCAGGACTATGTTCTCATCATTTGGCATCTTTTGATGCAACCCATTATCTTATTGGCCTTGGCAGCAGCTGCCTGACACTGGTTTCTACAGCTTAGTTTGCTGTTCACTAAAATTCCATGTCAGGGTTACCCAGTGTTTTACCATTTAGTATGTACGGGTGACTTGCATTATTCCTTCCCATGTGCATAACTTTACATTTGTCAGTGTTAAACTCCATCTGCCACTTCTCTGCCCAAGCCTCTAATCTATCCAGTCCATCTGTAGTAGTATACTGTCATCTGTAGTATATACTATACAGTATACTGTCCTCTGTAGTGTATATATATATATATATATATATATACATTATACTGTCCTCTGTAGTATATAAATACAGTATACTATGATCTGTAGTATATATAGTATACTGTCCTCTGAAGTGTATATATACTGTATACTGTCCACTGTAGTATATATATATATATATATATATATATACATATATATAGTATACTATCCTCTCTTAATACTGACCCCTAAAGGTATCCCTCTAGTGACACTGACTCCTCCAATACTGACCCCTGAGGCACCCCACTAGTGACACTGACCCCTCCAATACTGACCCCTGAGGCACCCCACTAGTGACACTGACCCCTCCAATACTGACCCCTGAGGTACTCCACTAGTGAGACTGACTCTTCCAATACTTCAACCTGTGGTACCTCACTAGTGACACTGACCCCTCCAATACTGACCCCTGAGGTACTCCACTAGTGACACTGACCCAATCTGAGTGTGTATCGTTAATAACCACTCTCTATTTTCTATCACTGAGCAAGATGAAGTAGTAGAAGGAAGAACCAGAGCAGCCACTAAACAGCAGGGTCAGGAAATCTGGAAGGTGAGTACTTAGATTTGTTTGTGCCCTTTACAACCCCCTTTTTATTTTTAAATGATTGCATTAGAATACTCTTCTATTTCCCGCAAGGACATATGGACTTTTCTGCAGGAAGATCCCCAGGTCGCAGTCGTACAGAATATCCAAGTAATGGGCAGATGTGCAGATACATTAGTAGTGTGGTCAGGAACTTAGCCAAGGGTCATCATCAGGATAATGAATAGGATGGGACTAGCCAGAGGATGAGTCAGTAGTGTACTCAACAATAAGGCCAAGGGTGAGGACCAGGAGAAGAATCACAGGTGCCAGATCAGACAAATTGAAGGCAGGAGCAAGGTCAGGAACAAGGATGAGATCAGGTTCTAGATAAGCTCAGCTGTCCATACCAAACACTAAGAAACACGAGTCAGGAAAGGAAATGTCAGGCAAGACATAGTAAAAAGACCCATCCCCACCATGACAGAACATGGAAGCAGGTGGAGAAGAAGCATCCAGATGACTACCAACTGGTTGTTGCTCTCATCAGGAGAAAGACAAGCTGCCGGAACCAGACTTTGACCTCCTCTAAGACTTTCCTTTTGCCCTGCCCCTATGTAATAAACTGCAAACCCTTCACGACTTCCTCTAAAACCTAACAACTCACCTCAGACAAACATGTGCTGTGTAATAACTTCCTTCACCTGTGCGTGTAGTCACCCACAATATACTCCTTCACCTGCGCGTGTAGTCACCCACATTATACTCCTTCACCTGTGCGTGTAGTCACCCACAATATACTCGTTCACCTGCGCGTGTAGTCATCCACATTATACTCCTTCACCTGTGCGTGTAGTCATCCACATTATACTCCTTCACCTGTGCGTGTAGTCATCCACATTATACTCCTTCACCTGTGCGTGTAGTCACCCACATTATACTCCTTCACCTGCGCGTGTAGTCACCCACATTATACTCCTTCACCTGCGCGTGTAGTCACCCACATTATACTCCTTCACCTGTGCGTGTAGTCACCCACATTATACTCCTTCACCTGTGCGTGTAGTCACCCACATTATACTCCTTCACCTGTGCGTTTAGTCACCCACATTATACTCCTTCAACTGTGCGTGTAGTCATCCACATTATACTCCTTCACCTGTGCGTGTAGTCATACACATTACACTCCTTCACCTGTGCGTGTAGTCAGCCACATTATACTCCTTCACCTGCGCGTGTAGTCACCCACATTAAACTCCTTCACCTGCACGTGTAGTCACCCACATTATACTCCTTCACCTGCGCGTGTAGTCACCCACATTATACTCCTTCACCTGCACGTGTAGTCATCCACATTATACTCCTTCACCTGCACGTGTAGTCATCCACATTATACTCCTTCACCTGTGCGTGTAGTCATCCACATTACACTCCTTCACCTGTGCGTGTAGTCATCCACATTACACTCCTTCACCTGTGCGTGTAGTCAGCCACATTATACTCCTTCACCTGCGCGTGTAGTCAGCCACATTATACTCCTTCACCTGTAGTCACCCACATTATACTCCTTCACCTGTGCGTGTAGTCACCCACATTATACTCCTTCACCTGTGCGTGTAGTCACCCACATTATACTCCTTCACCTGCGCGTGTAGTCATCCACATTATACTCCTTCACCTGCGCGTGTAGTCACCCACATTACACTCCTTCTCCTGTGCGTGTAGTCAGCCACATTATACTCCTTCACCTGCGCGTGTAGTCACCCACATTATACTCCTTCACCTGTGCGTGTAGTCACCCACATTATACTCCTTCACCTGTGCGTGTAGTCACCCACATTATACTCCTTCACCTGTGCGTGTAGTCACCCACATTATACTCCTTCACCTGTGCGTGTAGTCATCCACATTACACTCCTTCACCTGTGCGTGTAGTCAGCCACATTAAACTCCTTCACCTGCACGTGTAGTCATCCACATTATACTCCTTCTCCTGTGCGTGTAGTCATCCACATTATACTCCTTCACCTGTGCGTGTAGTCATCCACATTACACTCCTTCACCTGTGCGTGTAGTCAGCCACATTATACTCCTTCACCTGCGCGTGTAGTCACCCACATTATACTCCTTCACCTGTGCGTGTAGTCACCCACATTAAACTCCTTCACCTGCACGCGTAGTCACCCACATTATACTCCTTCACCTGTGCGTGTAGTCACCCACATTATACTCTTTCACCTGTGCATGTAGTCACCCACATTATACTCCTTCACCTGCGCGTGTAGTCACTCACATTATACTCCTTCACCTGTGCGTGTAGTTATCCACATTATACTCCTTCACCTGTGCGTGTAGTTATCCACATTATACTCCTTCACCTGTGCGTGTAGTTATCCACATTATACTCCTTCACCTGTGCGTGTAATCACCCACATTATACTCCTTCACCTGTGCGTGTAGTCACCCACATTATACTCCTTCACCTGTGCGTGTAGTCACCCACATTATACTCCTTCACCTGCGCGTGTAGTCATCCACATTATACTCCTTCACCTGTGCGTGTAGTCACCCACATTATACTGCTTCACCTGTGCGTGTAGTCACCCACATTATACTCCTTCACCTGTGCGTGTAGTCACCCACATTATACTCCTTCACCTGCGCGTGTAGTCACCCACATTAAACTCCTTCACCTGTGCGTTTAGTCACCCACATTATACTCCTTCACCTGCGCGTGTAGTCACCCACATTATACTCCTTCACCTGTGCGTGTAGTCACCCACATTATACTCCTTCACCTGTGCGTGTAGTCACCCACATTATACTCCTTCACCTGCGCGTGTAGTCACCCACGTTATACTCCTTCACCTGTGCGTGTAGTCACCCACATTATACTCCTTCACCTGCGCGTGTAGTCACCCACATTATACTCCTTCACCTGCGCGTGTAGTCACCCACATTATACTCCTTCACCTGCGCGTGTAGTCACCCACATTATACTCCTTCACCTGTGCGTGTAGTCACCCACATTATACTCCTTCACCTGTGCGTGTAGTCACCCACATTAAACTCCTTCACCTGTGCGTGTAGTCATCCACATTATACTCCTTCACCTGTGCGTGTAGTCATCCACATTACACTCCTTCACCTGTGCGTGTAGTCAGCCACATTATACTCCTTCACCTGCGCGTGTAGTCACCCACATTAAACTCCTTCACCTGCGCGTGTAGTCATCCACATTATACTCCTTCACCTGTGCATGTAGTCATCCACATTACACTCCTTCACCTGTGCGTGTAGTCATCCACATTACACTCCTTCACCTGTGCGTGTAGTCACCCACATTATACTCCTTCACCTGTGCGTGTAGTCACCCACATTATACTCCTTCACCTGCGCGTGTAGTCACCCACATTATACTCCTTCACCTGCGCGTGTAGTCATCCACATTACACTCATTCACCTGTGCGTGTAGTCAGCCACATTATACTCCTTCACCTGCGCGTGTAGTCAGCCACATTAAACTCCTTCACCTGCACGTGTAGTCACCCACATTAAACTCCTTCACCTGCACGCGTAGTCACCCACATTATACTCCTTCACCTGTGCGTGTAGTCATCCACATTATACTCCTTCACCTGCGCGTGTAGTCACCCACATTATACTCCTTCACCTGCGCGTGTAGTCACCCACATTATACTCCTTCACCTGTGCGTGTAGTTATCCACATTATACTCCTTCACCTGTGCGTGTAGTCACCCACATTATACTCCTTCACCTGCGCGTGTAGTCACCCACATTATACTCCTTCACCTGCGCGTGTAGTCATCCACATTACACTCCTTCACCTGTGCGTGTAGTCAGCCACATTATACTCCTTCACCTGCGCGTGTAGTCAGCCACATTATACTCCTTCACCTGTGCGTGTAGTCACCCACATTATACTCCTTCACCTGTGCGTGTAGTCACCCACATTATACTCCTTCACCTGTGCGTGTAGTCACCCACGTTATACTCCTTCACCTTTGCGTGTAGTCATCCACGTTATACTCCTTCACCTGTGCGTGTAGTCACCCACATTATACTCCTTCACCTGTGCGTGTAGTCACCCACATTATACTCCTTCACCTGCGCTTGTAGTCACCCACATTATACTCCTTCACCTGCGCGTGTAGTCACCCACATTATACTCCTTCACCTGTGCGTGTAGTCACCCACATTATACTCCTTCACCTGTGCGTGTAGTCATCCACATTATACTCCTTCACCTGTGCGTGTAGTCATCCACATTATACTCCTTCACATGTTCGTGTAGTCACCCACATTATACTCCTTCACCTGTGCGTGTAGTCACCCACATTATACTCCTTCACCTGCGCGTGTAGTCACCCACATTATACTCCTTCACCTGCGCGTGTAGTCACCCACATTATACTCCTTCACCTGTGCGTGTAGTCATCCACATTATACTCCTTCACCTGTGCGTGTAGTCATCCACATTATACTCCTTCACCTGTGCGTGTAGTCACCCACATTATACTCCTTCACCTGTGCGTGTAGTCATCCACATTACACTCCTTCACCTGTGCGTGTAGTCAGCCACATTATACTCCTTCACCTGCGCGTGTAGTCACCCACATTAAACTCCTTCACCTGCACGTGTAGTCACCCACATTATACTCCTTCACCTGCGCGTGTAGTCACCCACATTATACTCCTTCACCTGCGCGTGTAGTCATCCACATTATACTCCTTCACCTGCACGTGTAGTCATCCACATTATACTCCTTCACCTGTGCGTGTAGTCATCCACATTACACTCCTTCACCTGTGCGTGTAGTCATCCACATTACACTCCTTCACCTGCGCGTGTAGTCAGCCACATTATACTCCTTCACCTGCGCGTGTAGTCAGCCACATTATACTCCTTCACCTGTGCGTGTAGTCACCCACATTATACTCCTTCACCTGTGCGTGTAGTCACCCACATTATACTCCTTCACCTGTGCGTGTAGTCACCCACATAATACTCCTTCACCTGTGCGTGTAGTCACCCACATTATACTCCTTCACCTGCGCGTGTAGTCATCCACATTATACTCCTTCACCTGTGCGTGTAGTCACCCACATTATACTGCTTCACCTGCGCGTGTAGTCACCCACATTAAACTCCTTCACCTGTGCGTGTAGTCACCCACATTATACTCCTTCACCTGCGCGTGTAGTCACCCACATTATACTCCTTCACCTGTGCGTGTAGTCACCCACATTATACTCCTTCACCTGTGCGTGTAGTCACCCACGTTATACTCCTTCACCTGTGCGTGTAGTCACCCACGTTATACTCCTTCACCTGTGAGTGTAGTCACCCACATTATACTCCTTCACCTGCGCGTGTAGTCACCCACATTATACTCCTTCACCTGCGCGTGTAGTCACCCACATTATACTCCTTCACCTGCGCGTGTAGTCACCCACATTATACTCCTTCACCTGTGCGTGTAGTCACCCACATTATACTTCTTCACCTGTGCGTGTAGTCACCCACATTATACTCCTTCACCTGTGCGTGTAGTCATCCACATTACACTCCTTCACCTGTGCGTGTAGTCATCCACATTACACTCCTTCACCTGTGCGTGTAGTCAGCCACATTATACTCCTTCACCTGCGCGTGTAGTCACCCACATTAAACTCCTTCACCTGCACGTGTAGTCACCCACATTATACTCCTTCACCTGCGCGTGTAGTCACCCACATTATACTCCTTCACCTGCGCGTGTAGTCATCCACATTATACTCCTTCACCTGTGCATGTAGTCATCCACATTACACTCCTTCACCTGTGCGTGTAGTCAGCCACATTATACTCCTTCACCTGCGCGTGTAGTCAGCCACATTATACTCCTTCACCTGCGCGTGTAGTCACCCACATTATACTCCTTCACCTGTGCGTGTAGTCACCCACATTATACTCCTTCACCTGTGCGTGTAGTCACCCACATTATACTCCTTCACCTGCGCGTGTAGTCATCCACATTATACTCCTTCACCTGCGCGTGTAGTCACCCACATTACACTCCTTCACCTGTGCGTGTAGTCAGCCACATTATACTCCTTCACCTGTGCGTGTAGTCACCCACATTATACTCCTTCACCTGTGCGTGTAGTCATCCACATTACACTCCTTCACCTGTGCGTGTAGTCAGCCACATTAAAAACTCCTTCACCTGCGCGTGTAGTCATCCACATTATACTCCTTCACCTGTGCGTGTAGTCACCCACATTATACTCCTTCACCTGCGCGTGTAGTCACCCACATTATACTCCTTCACCTGCGCGTGTAGTCACCCACATTATACTGCTTCACCTGCGCGTGTAGTCACCCACATTATACTCCTTCACCTGTGCGTGTAGTCATCCACATTATACTCCTTCACCTGTGCGTGTAGTCAGCCACATTATACTCCTTCACCTGCGCGTGTAGTCACCCACATTATACTCCTTCATCTGTGCGTGTAGTCACCCACATTAAACTCCTTCACCTGCACGTGTAGTCACCCACATTATACTCCTTCACCTGCGCGTGTAGTCACCCACATTATACTCCTTCACCTGCGCGTGTAGTCACCCACATTATACTCCTTCACCTGTGCGTGTAGTCACCCACATTATACTCCTTCACCTGTGCGTGTAGTCACCCACATTATACTCCTTCACCTGTGCGTGTAGTCACTGACATTTTACTCCTTCACCTGCGCGTGTAGTCACCCACATTATACTCCTTCTTCTGCGCGTGTAGTCATCCACATTACACTCCTTCACCTGTGCGTGTAGTCACCCACATTATACTCCTTCACCTGCGCGTGTAGTCACCCACATAATACTCCTTCACCTGCGCGTGTAGTCACCCACATTATACTCCTTCACCTGTGCGTGTAGTCAGCCACATTATACTCCTTCACCTGCGCGTGTAGTCACCCACATTATACTCCTTCACCTGTGCGTGTAGTCATCCACATTACACTCCTTCACCTGTGCGTGTAGTCACCCACATTAAACTCCTTCACCTGTGCGTGTAGTCACCCACATTATACTCCTTCACCTGTGCGTGTAGTCACCCACATTATACTCCTTCACCTGTGCGTGTAGTCACCCACATTATACTCTTTCACCTGTGCATGTAGTCACCCACATTATACTGCTTCACCTGTGCGTGTAGTCACCCACATTATACTCCTTCACCTGTGCGTGTAGTCACCCACATTATACTCCTTCACCTGTGCGTGTAGTCACCCACATTATACAGCCCCCCCATCTCAGCCTCTTATACCGCCATTCAGAAAGGGGAGTAGTGAGCAGTGAATGTTGCTAATCTATTTGCAGTAAGCTCCCTCTAGTGGCGGCTACAGGTGGTTGGAATTTAATAATCTAACTCTGTGATGCGAGCCGCAGGATTCTGAACTCCAGGGAAGTATGGCCTATGTATCATGGTGCAGTTTAAGTGTGGCCCCGGCTCCGGGCCTTCAGGCAGTCCTGTAAAGTGCTTGAACACAATAGCCAGTGTCTGGTGGAGGAAGGAAACATATGCTCCCCATTAGTGAGGATGATGCTTCTGAAGCCTATTAGCCGGGAGACCTGCAGCAGGATAATCCGCCTCTCACAGAACTTTCTCTTTGAACTTATGTAATAATTAGAGTCAGCTTGTTTAGCAAATATGTAACCGAAAAATCAAAGCTTTCTATCCGAGCACTTCTAATATTAATCCCATGTAGACAAGTAACTAATGGGTTGTGGCACAGGAAATCTCCGAGATCGTAGACACCTACAAGTGACGGCTGAACATATACTAAGTGACGGGAGCAAGGGGGCAATCTAGGACAATGCATGACGGAAATATAAAGAATAATCCATCTATCTATCTATCTAATATCTATCTCATATCTATCATCTATATATCTCTCTCATATCTATTATCTATCTATCTATCTATCTAATATCTATCTCATATCTATCTATCTATTATCTATCTATCTCATATATATCTATCTATTATCTATCTATCCCATATCTATCTATCTATCTATCTATCTATCTATTTATCTATCTCTCTTTCTATCTATGTCATATATCTATCTTATATGTATCTATCTATCTATTTATCTATATATTATCTCTCTCTCTATATATATGTATATTTATCACATCACATATCTATCTATCTAATATATATCTCTCTTTTTATCTCATATTTCTATTTATCTAATATCTATCTATCTATCCTCATATATTTATCTATCTATCTAATATCTATCTATCTATTTATCCATACATTCTCTCTCTCTCTCTCTCTCTCTATACATAAATATATATATATATATATATTTATCACATCACATATCTATCTATTCTCTATCTATCTATCTCCTATCTATCTATCTATCTATCTATCTATCTATCTATCTATCTATCTCATATCTATCTATCTATTATCTATCTATCTATTATCTATCTATCTATCTATTATCTATCTATCTATCTATCTATTATCTATCTATCTATTATCTATCTATCTATCTCCTATCTATCTATCTTTCTATCTCATATCTATCCATCTAATATCAATCTATCTATATAATATCTATCTCTCTATCTATTTCTCTATCTCTCTTTTTATCTATCTCATATCTATCTATCTATCTCTTTCTATCTAATACCTATCTATCTATTTAATATCTATTTATCTAATATATATGTATCTATCTCTCTTTCTATCTCATATATCTATATATCTATCTAATATCTATCTATCTATCTATATAATATCTCATATCTAATATCTATCTATCTGTCTATCATCTCTCTCTCCATATATATATATATATATATATCACACATCACATATCTATCTGTTATCTACCTGACCATACCAGCGCCGTAGAATCTGCACGAGCAGAGTGGCCGAGTTACTCGCTAACACTTTACTCTATTCTTTAGCTCCTTCTGCTCCTGATGACATTGAATCGCAATAGAAACGCGTAGAGCTGTAATCTAGATCGGGGCCTTATTAGTGAGGTCAGGGGATCATCCCACAGGTGGAAACAATGACCATCATACCACGGGGCAGTAGACAGCCTGTAGCAGCCACGCTCTTAGATAGTTATCTCCTTGAGTAACCTCCCAGCTGTTAGCAAATCAATAAGGGGTGGTGGAGTCCTTCCTTTACAATATATAGTTGGGCAACCGCGGGTCTCCTGTCAGTAAGAGGTGTCATTTTCCAATACAATAATAGAACCACCTCTAGTCATTGTACACGCAGTAATGCCTACATGTTTTAGGATTGAATCACTGCCCCCACTAAGCTTCCAACTGAGGAATTGGGCATGCATTTGAACTAGCCATCTTGCCTCTTTTGGCAAGAATCTATCATTTTTGCAGAGCAGGTGCTTTTTGTATTCCAATACACTAGGCTGAGTGCTGCAACTTCCCACCCCAAGTGTTTTTTTTTTTAAATAAATCGCATAATAAAGATGTATTATTTTCTTTTAGCGTGTCCCCATTGTAGTGAATCCCGAGTATAGGTTTCTTCAGTTTCCTCCCTGGCAGATGAAATGCCTAAGCGTTCTCTCTTTCTCAAGGCTGATGACCTTGGGTCTGTGGTAGAGTATATGTATCTCCATCTTTTTCTGGTCACTCATGTAGTCCGGCAGAGTCTCTCCTACTAAACACTGTTCCCTATCTGCAGGACACTGGGGGCTCTGACTGGAGTGGAGAAGCACAGCCTAAACACAAACAACGTTGCAATTTCAGTCTATGTTAATGATCACGTAGTTTTTCCATAGACAAGTCTTTAGACATCAACAGCAGAGCTAAACCAGTCAGAATGTCGGTATGTCTGGCTTTTTTCCCTCCAAAACTTTGCATAGTCCTTAATAGTAACTGTTGAAGACTTCTAACTTCTCACTCCATACATAGAAAGTCCCAAAGTCTCTCAGTATTAGCTAGCTGTGCCTTAACCCTTTCTACAGTGCAGGGCAGATATAATGGAATACCAGGACAACTGAACAGGATATATTACAAAAAAACATAAAATGTAGTTCAACAATATAAAACAGTATAAGGGTAAATAACTGCATAGATCACAATGGAAGTTAACCCTTCTAAGTGCACTAAAGTAGTGAGTTGATGGATTTGCATGGTAGCAATATGAGAAAATGTCCTCAAACATACATAGTCCAAAGTACCCTTGCTCCAGGGCACTACATAATTACATGGGCAAATATTTAACAATGCAGGGTAGATGGGCATTGCGTTATATGTGGAGCATGGTGTCCCTACACCTATGAGCTCTTATCCTGGAGCTGGTCACTGTTTACTTTCCCACCAATCAAGGTGTCCAGGGCTGTATCTTACCCCAGCGCCATGTTGGAAAGGGCATGTTCCACATGATGGTGATTTGTATGGAGAACCACTCTAGACCACACCACTAGAACAGCATGGTTAGGACTAGAAATGGTCTGACGAAACCCATAGGTTCACTAAATCTTTGAAATTGTACCGGGCCATTGACTGCATTCTTCTGAAATTCCAGCAATGCTTCTAGGGCAGAATAACTCTATATTTACACAGTACCAGGTGATGGAATAATGTTTCTCCATGTGCCTTCATTGAAAATTGGAAGTCACGTGCTTGAGCCTTTCGTAGGCATCAGACATGGTTGTTGGGGAGGTAGATTTCAACTTGATTCCAACTTGGGACTTCTTTGGTTTGGAGAATAGACTAAAAACTAGAAAAGGTACAATTTCTGGGGAAATTGTGTGATGTGTTCTTGCCTCCACCAGTAGCTTACAACTGGAGTGGGCGGAGTAACTGGGTGGAGTGTAGACTCCGCCCACTTTTATAAATTTTGACCTTTGTCTCACACTGACCCACCCTCCCGAGTTTGGGTGCTGTGAGAATGACAGCTGTTTAAAAGGTTTCTTATTGAAGTCAATAGGGAAAATCTGATTGGTTGTTTGTGGCTCCGCCCACTTTTTAGCGTCCCCAAAATGAGATATACATTGGCACAGTCCTCCAGTGACCAACTGTGCCAAGTTTCAGAACCCTGCCATTAACAGTCTAAGAGCAGCGGCAGTTTGAATTTTTCCCATTTAAACAAATGGATGAAATTTGATTGGCCGTTGTAGACCCCACCCACTTTTTAAATTTTTTGACCCCAGTCACCCAATGACCTACGGTGCCAAGTTTGGGTATTCTGGCTTTAATATTGTGAGAATGACAACAATTTAAAGGTTTATCATTGAAGTCAATAGGAAAAATCTGATTTGTCGTTGTTGGCTCCGCCCACTTTTTAAATTTTTGAATCCAAATTAATCTATCACCTGATTTCAGAGATTTGAAGCCCCTGACATCAATAATGGCAGCATTTTTCAATTTTCTGCATTTTTCAATTTTCCCATTGAAATCAATCAAAGAAATCTGATTGGTTGTTTTTGGCCCCGCCCACTTTTCAGAATTTTAATCCTAATCCTAAATTGTCCAACTGTACCAAGTTTGGGGATCCTGCCATTAACAGTCTAAGAGCAGCGGCAGTTTGAATTTTTCCCATTAAAACATATAGCTGAAATTTGATTGGCCGTTGTAGACTCCTCCCACTTTTAAACATTTGAATTCTAGTCCCCCTATTAACCGAATATATTAAGTTTAACAACCCTGCCATTAACAATGTTGAAATGGCAGCAATTTAAAAATTTCTCATTGAAGACAATGGGGAAAATCTGATTGGTTGTTTGTAGCTCCGCCCACTTTTTAATGTCCCCAAAATGTGACAGGAATTTTCAGGTTGACCCCATGACTAAGTGACCCAAGTTTGGTGAGTTTCACTCCGAAGCTGTATGAGTGACAAACATTTGCATTTTTCCAATAAAACTCTATGGGAGAAAAAAAGAGGTTTTCGGGGGCCCGCCCCAGGGGCCCGGAGGGTGGGATCGGTTAACAAAGCACAAGCAAGATCCTCGGGTATGTGCCAACCAAGAGCGCAAAGTTCGGTATTGATACTCCTAAATCTGTGGGAGGAGTAGCAATTTGAACGTCTCATTGTAGTCAATGGGGAGAATTTGATTGGTTCTGTGTGGCCCCGCCCACATTTTCGGGTCTCCGAAATGTGCTAACAAATTGCGCGTTGACCCCATGACTAAGTGACCCAAGTTTGGTGACTTTAGTTTCAAATCTGTGCGACTGGGAGCGATTTGAAAATTTTCCCTGTCAAAGTCAATGGGAAAAACATGGATTTTGGGGGCCCTTTCCCAGGGGCCCGGAGGGTGGGATCGGGTAACAAAGCACAAGCAAGGTACTCGGGTGGGTGCCGACCAAGTCTGCAAAGTTTGGAATTTGTACTCCTAAAAATGTGGGAGGAGTATCAATTTGAAAGTCTCATTATAGTCAATGGGGAAATTTTGATTGGTTCTGTGTGGCCCCGCCCACTTTTTGGGGTCCCCGAAATGTGCCCAAAATTTTCGGGTTGACTCCATGACTAAGTGACCCAAGTTTGGTGACTTTAGCGTCAAAGCCTGGCGAGTGGGAGCGATTTGAAAATTTACCCTGTCAAAGTCTATGGGAAAAAAGGGGGCTTCCGGGGCCCGCCACGGGGGCCCCGGGGGTGGGATCGCTCCACAAAGTAATAGCAATCCGATCGGGAACAATCTGCACGTTTTGGTAAATTTTTGTCTATGTAGTGTAAAAACTGTGGGAGGAGTTAGGGTGGCAAATTTGGCTATAATAAGAATAATAATATACTTGTGAGATAACATTATGTGGTCTTGCTATGCAAGAACACATAATAACACCTGGCAAAAGCCAATCACAGGTATAACACACCTGAGGGTGAATATTCTAATCACAGCACATTTTCTTTTATTTTCTTTATTTTCTTTCTTACATACAGCATGAACAACGTCCGAAAGAGTATCACAAAAATTTTTTTCTCAGAGCTGGTCATTCTGCTCCATTCATCTCAAGACTTCTAGAGCTAAGGGGAAAAGTAAGTTCAGATACACATTAATATCAAGAAACAGAAGCATGCCCCTACTCTCAGCAAAACTTAAAGGAGTTGTCTCATCTTAGACAATGGGGGCATATTGCTAGGATATGCCCCCGTTGTCTGATAGGTGTGGGTTCCACTGAAGTGGGCCAAAGTGGTGGCTGAAGGACTCCGGTCCGGCCACCACCAAGCGCTCTCCCCATAGAAGTGAATTGGAGCGCATCGCGCATGAATGGCCACTGCTGGCCGAGCCAGTGCTTGGCTATTTTTGGCAGCCCCATAGAAATGAATGCAGTGACCCTCCATTACTTTCGGGGCTCTGTTTAGGAGATAGGTGTGGGTCCCAGTGGTGGGACCTGTATCTATTAGACAATGGGGCCATAGCCTAGCGATATGCCCCCATTGTCTGAGATCAGACAACCCCTTTAAACTTTTAAAAATATCATTAAAACCGCAAATAATAAAATTATATATATATATATATGAGACTAGCAGAAGGACCCGGCTTCGCACGGGTATTTTTCTTCAATTTCATTTAATGTTTGTTTGTGTCATTAAAATATATCAAGTGTTCTTCATCACAGTGACTTCTACAGCATCCTTCCCCTTTAACAGTGACTGCCACAGTACCCCACTTCCTTAGCAGTGACCTCACAGTACCCCGCTGCCTTAACAGTGACCCCCACAGCAGCTGCCCCTTTAATAGTGGCCTCCACAGTCCCACGTCCCCTTAACAGTGACCTCCACAGTGCCTGTCCCTTTAACAGGGACCTACACAGCAGCCTGGCCCCTTAGCAGTAACATCCACAGCGAACGCCCCTTTAACAGTGACCTCAACAGCAGCCGCCCTTTTATTAGTGACCTCCACAGTACCTCGTCTCCTTAACAGTGATTTCCACAATAATCCGCCACTTTAAGAGTGACCTCCACAGCAGCCTGCCCTTTATTTGTGACCTCCACAGTACCCCGCCTTGTTAACAGTGATTTTCATAGTAACTCGCTCCCTCAACAGTGACCTCCACAGAGCTCCGTTCCCTTAAAATGTGAATTCCACAACACCCCACCCCCTTAACAGTGACCTCCACAGCACCCCTCCCCTTAACACTGGCCTCCATAGCACATCGTCCCCTGTGACCTCCACCTTTCCTTGCCCCTTAACAGAGACCTCCACAGTGCCCGTCCCTTTTAGAGTGACTGCCACAGTACCCCGCTCCCTTAACAGTGACATCCACAGTACCCCGCTGCCTTAAAAGTGACCTCCACAGTCCTATGCCCCTTCAACGGTAACTTCCACAGTGACTGCCCCTTTAACAGTGACCTCCACAGTCCTATGCCCCTTTAACAGTGACCTCCACAGGAATCCAACCCCTTAACAGTGACCTCCACAGGAATCCAACCCCTTAACAGTGACCTTCACAGCGGCCACCCTTTTATTAGTGACCTCCACAGTACCCCATCTCCTTAACAGTGATTTCCACAACACCCCGCCCCTTAACGGTAACCTCTACAGCAATCTGACCCTTAACACTGACCTCCATAGCGGACGGTCCTCTTAACAGTATCGTCCACAGTGCCCTGCCCCTTTAAAGGTGACCTACAGCAGTGAACAAAAATGGCTGGGTTGTTATGGGAACCTGGAGTAAAACTGTGTGAATGTGGAGACTAAGGGCCTGCGAGCTTCTATTGACTGATAAGGGTCATGTGACTGTGTGTATGGCAGTTGGGATATGAGGAAAAAAGACCTGCAGGCTTCTATTCGCTAATGTAGGTCATGTGATGTGCCATATTTGCATTTTTTGGGAATATCTCAGGAAAGGTACGTGCTAGAGAGCTGAGACCGGTCTAAAACCTTCCTGGACACCTGATGTATCTATGTGCCACATTTGGTGCAGATCGGTCCAGTCGTTTGGTCGTGTATAAAGAACAGACAGACAGACAGAAACTCATTATATATATATATATATATATATATATAGTAATAGTATAAACACCAGTTCTCAAAAATAAAAAAATTTGCGGTCTTACCAGAACATTGGTAGCTAACGGTTCAGTAGTTCACACGTAGAGTCAGGATGGGGTGACAATTACTGCCCCTAGTTATCCCTTTGGCCCTGAGCTACTTTGATTGTGCAGGTGGGCCATAATGCTCTATGTGTACCTGGAGTTTCCCTACCAACTGCCTATAGCAGAGCCCTAAACCTCCTACCAGGCTTTATGTAAACCTGAACCACCCTGTAGGATGTGAGGTTGATGGGACCTGTCAGGCGGTTGAATGACACAGGTCCTGACTTGTTTCCGCCGGACTGTAATGTACGGCTTTATCAGGGGACCATTAGTCCCTACTGTCAGCATGGCATGTGGTGAAGTGCAGGCGAGCAGCACACGTGTTAGACGCAAGTTAAGCAAAAACATCCTAAATGAAAAGAAATAACTTAATATACTGTAACTATGTATACATTGACAAAAGGAAATTGTGATATTTTTTTTTATTATAAATCTATCGAGAAGCTGAAGCCCCTTGAAGTTCAGTATTATAAATCCATCCTCATCCTCTGTGTAAATGTCCGGATTTTTGTTCACTATTAAAACACCATCTCCAGCATGCAGACATTAATATTGAATTTAATGAGCTCCCAGTAGAGAGAAACATAATATAGACTTAAGTGGAAATGGGGAAAATGCTATGTATCCTCGATTTGCTGAAAAAAAGGAAAAACAGGCAACTTTTGCTATTGGCTGATGTCAAAGGGACTGAGGACTGGAGTCAGTGTGTCTGGTCTGAGAAAACTCGAGCCGTAAGATCTGTAGGAGAATTTCTGCACTGGGAAAATCTTACCAGGTTCTGCTACTCTAAAATAAGGAGGGCTCATATGGGAAAATCCCATTGCACAAAGAGTATAAAAATTTGGCTCGGTTTATACTAAAACTGGAAGCTACTGTTGTTTGTGAAATAAAGTGAGAGCTGTTGGAAACACACTTTTATTAAGTGTGAGAGCAAGGCTTCTAAAGTCTTATGTGGCTCCTTGTATGTTAGAAGCAAGCTCACCGCTCATATCCAAGCAAATACGAGCATGTCGTAAAGGCAAAGGGCTCTTCCAACCCAGCTCATTCAGTCCCGGCCATTGTTCCGTCTGTTCTGTCACACACTGTTCCCATTGAAATCCTCAGGAAAGCAAACGTTTGATCTCTAGAATTAAAAACCAAGCGGATAAACCTCCATTTTTGGCTAATGTACTGGAAAAGTTTCCATGTTAGGTAATCCTATTGTTTCTCTACCTGATCGTCATACGGGTTTAGGAGGTTAGACGTCTCTAAGACCCTTCCTTCATGCTGATGGCTCCAAGTCCATTAGTATTAAATTCTTATACAATCAAGGCATCCACAAGTAAATCCAAGGATACATTTGCTTGGGATGCATCTGGCAGAGGGAAGGTCTCTCTGATTTGAAAAACATTGTCTACGTATAACACACATATTTTCAGAAAACACCAGATTTTTATTAGGCTTCTTGCTTTTTCGCCAGGCAACTTAGTAAGACGGTGGCTTCAGTCCAAGTGGAAGCTTAGTCCAAGTTCATCTCGAAATTCCAGTAAAACAAGAAAAAGTCATATTTTTATTCTACCCTGAGAAAATATTAGAAGCGACAAGTGATATGAGGTGTACAGTAGATACCACCCTTGAGTTCAGTTCTTCTTAATTATGCAGATGAATATAACCAAGTGTAAGACATTGAGTAGAAGACAATTGTTTCATCTGGAATTGTGACTGCTCAGTATTTCTGTCTACCTATTTTTGACATCACGTTGACCACCAAGTCAATTGGCTGATATCAGTAGCAGTCTGACTAATGAAACCATATCAATTTGAAAAATCATGGCCCCAGGTTTAATGGACGTTTCCATGATTGTGATCCCTGACACTGGCACGTAATGTTTTCTCACAAGAGCCGTGCTTGAGAAGAAATACCTAATGTAAATGCTGATGCTGCTATAAACTACCAATCATGCAACCCGTAATGATACATTTTGTAGAGTGATGTAAATCTTCTGGTCATGAAGCTTACCGGAGAGCATGTGGATCCACTGAGTTGCCATGGATTGACACCGCAGGCTGCACGTGCAGAAGCGCTACCACAAGAGGACACCCATCGGCCGCATCATTAAGTGCGGACCGCCATACCCCTCCTAAAAGGGATCTCCAACAAGAGTGACCTCTATTTAGCCTACGGTGACAAGGATACAGACCTGATAAAGGGGTCTGCGTACCCCGAAACGCGTCGTCTTTGCTAACCAAAAAATAATAAAAAATACTTTGTATACTCAACTGGGTTGTGAATTGCGCCTTGTGTCCATCCGCTCACCGCACGAACCAAGTGCAGACGGGCTCCCCCCCCATATACCACAATACGCACCAAAGTGGTCGGCTTGGCTCCCGCCATGGTCAACTTGGACGATATTCGGCTGCACCAACCCAGATCACCCCTACGATTTTACCTCTACCAGAATTGTACTACACAAAGTGCAACCAAACCAAGTAAGTAGCAACCACTCACCCTGGCTAGGAGCAGATAACAACATATCTTGTCCACCACCACCTATGAGCGCCTTCTCCCCTTTTTCTTTGGCCATTTAATCATTGCCATGGATTTGGCATTGGGCTAAACCAGGGGATGAAGTCTAAAGCCTGTATTTCACTGCCCGATTTTTAAGCAGATAATTGCTAATAACGATCTGCCTTCGGCAAACCACTATACAGCATGGGGATGAGCGATGGCATAACCATCTCTCCTCCCCATGCTACGGAGGAGATTTCTGCATGTAATAGCAGTGGTCTCCTCCGCTAGTGAGCAGGCGATTGCCAGGAGGGAAGGATTCCCTTCCAACAATCGCCTGCCACATCGGGCTGTGTAATACAGCCTTAAGAGGTTTTGAGTTCTTTACCATAGAACCCCCATGAGGAGATATGGAGTTTCCAGCAGGAAATCCCCATAGTAGTTTCCATTAACAATAGCTAATATATGGATTAACTGAAGACAAGGCAACAGGCAAAAAAGTGCAGTCAGATGGACAGAGGTTCAGGAAGGCAAAGTTAATGCACAACAGTAGATAGGATGAAATCAGGACTGGTGGAGTACAGGCAATACAGTAACTAGACAGTAGTTCACCAGGGATAGTAGATGTGTAAACAAGGTCAGAAGACAAACTGACTCAATGCCAAGAATAAGTATCGAGAGAACACCTAACCAGTATATATAGGACCTCCCTGCTCAGGCACAAAAAGGTACGGAAGGGTTCTTATGAAGTCTGTGAAGAGTGGTCATGGACTAGGGACTGGGAGTACTATCATGAGAGCTGTGGTCCTGAGACCATGAAATTTCTCTACTCACACTCCTCTATCATGATTGAAAACAAAATGGTTGGCCAGTGTATATGGTCCTTAATGGTCCAAGATAAAAATGTTTCAGTGAAATGTAGTGGTCCCTTATGTTTAATACTCTTATGTTCCTGAGTGATTAACACCAGTTGTAAACATTGTATGTAGCACGAGGCTACTATGGAAAATAGTAAATGTTTCTGAACCCCAAATATATGGACCCAAAAAAATGAAAATGAAGATTAAGAAAAATAAGAAGAAAAACCATACAGATAAAGCAAACATAAAATAGAGCTACCTCGGGGACTTGTACAATACATAGAATGGACCAGCAAATATGATGTAGTCTCACACATCAAAATTACAGCTCATCCAGGCACAGGTAAGAGCAGTTCAAAACATGTAGTACCGCACTGTACTGCAGCCAGTACATGCACTTCAGTAATACATGGGTTATACCAGTCATGCTTATGCTGATTGGTTGGATTTTCCATCCAATGCCATAAATAAATAATACAGTAATGGCATGGGTGCATGATCAGATCTTACTGCTATCTCAGCTATTTAACCATGGCACCTACGTGGCCTTGCAGGGGGAGGGTGCATCTCCAGCCATAGGCAGGAGCTAATAGGCTAACCCTGACAGGCATTATACACTGCAATACAGAGACACTGCAGTGTATTGCAGTAGCAATCAAAGGATCATAGAGTCAGAGTCCTATAATTGTACTAAAAAAAGTTTAAAAAAATAAATGAATCCACCATTCCCCTTCCAAAATGCTTTAATGTTGGAATTTTTGTTAAAAAGCATGCTATTGATATTATCACTTCTGTAAAATTTCATGTAGTTTACACTTAACATTGAAGACTGTTAACAAAAAATGGCAGAAATTATGTTTTCTCAACATCCCCAAAAAAGTGCTGAAATAGCCATATGTACCCCAAAATGCCTCGGTTTTTGACATTACTGTATATCCATCATGGCCATGCTTCTTTGACTGACAATGTGACAGTCCTAGGAAGCTGCCTTGGATAATGTAGAGCTGAGCTTTAGTAGGCCACATATGGATCATGGACCACTGTCCTTGATGTCATAACCAGATCTATTTACAGTTGTATTACTGGTTTTAATTAAACTAATTAAAGATGAGAATGAATTTTCAAAAATCTGAATCCCCCCCCAAAAAATCAAAACCAAAAACTTTTGCTCCTCATATTTTAGGAACTCGCTTTAAGTGTACCTCTTTCAAAATGATCTCATCTGGGAAGGCAAAGAGGAGAACATCAGGGCAATCGACTGGCCCTCAGGAAACAAGCATTTCCTTAAGAGGAGAAGACATAAAAGCTGTCTTCTATTTCCAAAGATGCCTAATGTTTATACTGTAGGCATTAAGACATTTTCAGATTCTTCAAAATTCCATTCAGCGTCTTTGTGGTTTGGCATCGTCTTACACGTTGATCCGTGGCTTGCTCTGCTTACTAAGAAACAGATACTACGCTAACAACAAACAGAGATTAGTGGTTACATCTTGAAGAGGTTCCGAGACCTGAAAATAAAACATATTTGAAGTTACATTCAAAGGAAAGATGAAGACGAAGACTTATCCAAGGACGATGTCTTTAACTCTTCAATGCCAACATACACCAATTAACCATTACGTTACAAACCACTGACAGGTGAAGTGAAAAAAATTGATTACCTGGTGATAATGGCGCCTGTTAGTTGGCAAGATTCATTACTCAGTAAACTTGGAGTACTTGAAGATGATGTGGTGGAAGAAGAAAAAATAGGCAAGTGTAAAGGATTTGAGTGACTCAATTTTGAAGGCCAGATTTTTGGGTTAAACAGCATCTCCAAAACAGCAGGTCTTTTGGGGTGTTCATGGTATGCAGTGGTTAGTACATTACCTAACAAAAGTAGTCCAAGGAACATGCAACAGGGCCAAGGGAGTCCAAAGCTCATTGATATGGGGAGTGAACGCTACTCTGAGTGGTCCAAGATCTATTATATATTTTGATGAAAAGAAAAACAAAAAAAAAATACACGACTGGCTATGATTAGGGATGAGCGAACTCGAACTGTATAGTTCGGGTTCGTACCGAATTTTGGGGTGTCCGTGACACGGACCCGAACCCGGACATTTTCGTAAAAGTCCGGGTTCGGGTTCGGTGTTCGTCGCTTTCTTCGCGCTTTTGTGACGCTTTCTTGGCGCTTTTTGAAAGGCTGCAAAGCAGCCAATCAACAAGCGTCATACTACTTGCCCCAAGAGGCCATCACAGCCATGCCTACTATTGGCATGGCTGTGATTGGCCAGAGCACCATGTGACCCAGCCTCTATTTAAGCTGGAGTCACATAGCGCCGCCCGTCACTCTGCTCTGATTAGCGTAGGGAGAGGTTGCGGCTGCGACAGTAGGGCGAGATTAGGCAGATTAACTCCTCCAAAGGACTTGATTAACTGATCGATCTGCAGCTGTGGATCATTGAGCTGCTGATCCTCAATTGCTCACTGTTTTTAGGCTGCACAGACCGTTTGTCAGTCTCATTTTTCTGGGGTGATCGGCGGCCATTTTGTGTCTTGTGGTGCGCCAGCACAAGCTGCGACCAAGTGCATTTAACCCTCAATGGTGTGGTTGTTTTTTGGCTAAAGCCTACATCAGGGTGAAGCTGTCACACCAAGTGCATTTAACCAGCAATAGTCTGTTCATTTTTTGGCCATATACAAAATCAGGGGCAAGCTGCGCCTGTCACCAAGTGCATTTAACCCTCAATGGTGTGGTTGTTTTTTGGCTAAAGCCTACATCAGGGTGAAGCTGTCACACCAAGTGCATTTAACCAGCAATAGTCTGTTCATTTTTTGGCCATATACAAAATCAGGGGCAAGCTGCGCCTGTCACCAAGTGCATTTAACCCTCAATGGTGTGGTTGTTTTTTGGCTAAAGCCTACATCAGGGTGAAGCTGTCACACCAAGTGCATTTAACCAGCAATAGTCTGTTCATTTTTTGGCCATATACAAAATCAGGGGCAAGCTGCGCCTGTCACCAAGTGCATTTAACCCTCAATGGTGTGGTTGTTTTTTGGCTAAAGCCTACATCAGGGTGAAGCTGTCACACCAAGTGCATTTAACCAGCAATAGTCTGTTTATTTTTTGGCCATATCCCAGTCTAATTCTGTCACTAAATCCATACCGGTCACCCAGCGCCTAAATACTAGGCCTCAAATTTATATCCAGCTAAATCTGTCCCTAGTGCTGTAGCTGGGCGAGTTATTTAGTGTCCGTTCAAGCACATTTCTTGTTCTGGGTTGAAATACAATTCCCAATTTAGCAATTTCATAATTTAGTGGTTCCTGCTATATCAGAGCTATTTGAAATCTATCCCAAAAAGGGTATATAATATTGAAGGTGCACATTGGGTCATTCAGAATAACTTCACACACACGCTTCTGTGCATTTCCAAGTCTAATTCTGTCACTAAACCCATACCTGTCACCCAGCGCCTAAATACTAGGCCTCAAATTTATATCCATCTAAATCTGTCCCTAGTGCTGTAGCTGGGCGAGTTATTTAGTGTCCGTTCAAGCACATTTCTTGTTCTGGGTTGAAATACAATTCCCAATTTAGCAATTTCATAATTTAGTGGTTCCTGCTATATCAGAGCTATTTGAAATCTATCCCAAAAAGGGTATATAATATTGAAGGTGCACATTGGGTCATTCAGAATAACTTCACACACACCCGCTACTGTGTATTTCCAAGTCTAATTCTGTCACTAAACCCATACCTGTCACCCAGCGCCTAAATACTAGGCCTCAAATTTAAATCCCTCTAAATCTCTCGTTACCCACCGCTGTACTGTTGTTGCTGGGCAAGATATTTAGTGTCCGTCAAAGCACATTTTTTGTTCTGGGTTGAAGTACAATTCTCAATTTAGCAATTTCATAATTTAGTGGTTTCTGCTATATCAGAGCTATTTGAAATCTATCCCTAAAAGGGTATATAATATTGAAGGTGCACATAGGGTCATTCAGAATAACTTCACACACACCCGCTACTGTGTATTTCCAAGTCTAATTCTGTCACTAAATCCATACCGGTGACCCAGCGCCTAAATACTAGGCCTCAAATTTAATTCCCTCTAAATCTCTCGTTACCCACCGCTGTACTGTTGTTGCTGGGCAAGATATTTAGTGTCCGTCAAAGCACATTTTTTGTTCTGGGTTGAAGTACAATTCTCAATTTAGCAATTTCATAATTTAGTGGTTTCTGCTATATCAGAGCTATTTGAAATCTATCCCTAAAAGGGTATATAATATTGAAGGTGCACATAGGGTCATTCAGAATAACTTCACACACACCCGCTACTGTGTATTTCCAAGTCTAATTCTGTCACTAAACCCATACCTGTCACCCAGCGCCTAAATACTAGGCCTCAAATTTAAATCCCTCTAAATCTCTCGTTACCGTTGTCCTGTTGTGGCTGGGAAAGTTATTTAGTGCCCGTCAAAGCACATTTTTTGTTCTGGGTTGAAGTACAATTCCCAATTTAGCAATTTCATAATTTAGTGGTTCCTGCTATATCAGAGCTATTTGAAATCTATCCCAAAAAGGGTATATAATATTCAAGGTGCACATAGGGTCATTCAGAATAACTTCACACACACGCTTCTGTGCATTTCCAAGTCTAATTCTGTCACTAAATCCATACCGGTCACCCAGCGCCTAAATACTAGGCCTCAAATTTATATCCCGCTGAATTTGAATACAATACATTGGGCCAAATAATATATTTGTTGTTGTGGTGAACCATAACAATGAGAAAAACATCTAGTAAGGGACGCGGACGTGGACATGGTCGTGGTGGTGTTAGTGGACCCTCTGGTGCTGGGAGAGGACGCGGCCGTTCTGCCACAGCCACACGTCCTAGTGTACCAACTACCTCAGGTCCCAGTAGCCGCCAGAATTTACAGCGATATATGGTGGGGCCCAATGCCGTTCTAAGGATGGTAAGGCCTGAGCAGGTACAGGCATTAGTCAATTGGGTGGCCGACAGTGGATCCAGCACGTTCACATTATCTCCCACCCAGTCTTCTGCAGAAAGCGCACAGATGGCGCCTGAAAACCAACCCCATCAGTCTGTCACATCACCCCCATGCATACCAGGGAAACTGTCTCAGCCTCAAGTTATGCAGCAGTCTCTTATGCTGTTTGAAGACTCCGCTGGCAGGGTTTCCCAAGGGCATCCACCTAGCCCTTCCCCAGCGGTGAAAGACATAGAATGCACTGACGCACAACCACTTATGTTTCCTGATGATGAGGACATGGGAATACCACCTCAGCATGTCTCTGATGATGACGAAACACAGGTGCCAACTGCTGCGTCTTTCTGCAGTGTGCAGACTGAACAGGAGGTCAGGGATCAAGACTGGGTGGAAGACGATGCAGGGGACGATGAGGTCCTAGACCCCACATGGAATGAAGGTCGTGCCACTGACTTTCACAGTTCGGAGGAAGAGGCAGTGGTGAGACCGAGCCAACAGCGTAGCAAAAGAGGGAGCAGTGGGCAAAAGCAGAACACCCGCCGCCAAGAGACTCCGCCTGCTACTGACCGCCGCCATCTGGGACCGAGCACCCCAAAGGCAGCTTCAAGGAGTTCCCTGGCATGGCACTTCTTCAAACAATGTGCTGACGACAAGACCCGAGTGGTTTGCACGCTGTGCCATCAGAGCCTGAAGCGAGGCATTAACGTTCTGAACCTGAGCACAACCTGCATGACCAGGCACCTGCATGCAAAGCATGAACTGCAGTGGAGTAAACACCTTAAAACCAAGGAAGTCACTCAGGCTCCCCCTGCTACCTCTTCTGCTGCTGCCGCCTCGGCCTATTCTGCTGCTGCCGCCTCGGCCTCTTCCTCCGCCTCTGGAGGAACGTTGGCACCTGCCGCCCAGCAAACAGGGGATGTACCACCAACACCACCACCACCACCTCCGTCACCAAGCGTCTCAACCATGTCACACGCCAGCGTTCAGCTCTCCATCTCACAAACATTTGATAGAAAGCGTAAATTCCCACCTAGCCACCCTCGATCCCTGGCCCTGAATGCCAGCATTTCTAAACTACTGGCCTATGAAATGCTGTCATTTAGGCTGGTGGACACAGACAGCTTCAAACAGCTCATGTCGCTTGCTGTCCCACAGTATGTTGTTCCCAGCCGCCACTACTTCTCCAAGAGAGCCGTGCCTTCCCTGCACAACCAAGTATCCGATAAAATCAAGTGTGCACTGCGCAACGCCATCTGTGGCAAGGTCCACCTAACCACAGATACGTGGACCAGTAAGCACGGCCAGGGACGCTATATCTCCCTAACTGCACACTGGGTAAATGTAGTGGCAGCTGGGCCCCAGGCGGAGAGCTGTTTGGCGCACGTCCTTCCGCCGCCAAGGATCGCAGGGCAACATTCTTTGCCTCCTGTTGCCACCTCCTCCTTCTCGGCTTCCTCCTCCTCTTCTTCCACCTGCTCATCCAGTCAGCCACACACCTTCACCACCAACTTCAGCACAGCCCGGGGTAAACGTCAGCAGGCCATTCTGAAACTCATATGTTTGGGGGACAGGCCCCACACCGCACAGGAGTTGTGGCGGGGTATTGAACAACAGACCGACGAGTGGTTGCTGCCGGTGAGCCTCAAGCCCGGCCTGGTGGTGTGTGATAATGGGCGAAATCTCGTTGCAGCTCTGGGACTAGCCAATTTGACGCACATCCCTTGCTTGGCGCATGTGCTGAATTTGGTGGTGCAGAAGTTCATTCACAACTACCCCGACATGTCAGAGCTGCTGCATAAAGTGCGGGCCGTCTGTTCGCGCTTCCGGCGTTCACATCCTGCTGCTGCTCGCCTGTCTGCGCTACAGCGTAACTTCGGCCTTCCCGCTCACCGCCTCATATGCGACGTGCCCACCAGGTGGAACTCCACCTTGCACATGCTGGACAGACTGTGCGAGCAGCAGCAGGCCATAGTGGAGTTTCAGCTGCAGCACGCACGGGTCAGTCGCACTACAGAACAGCACCACTTCACCACCAATGACTGGGCCTCCATGCGAGACCTGTGTGCCCTGTTGCGCTGTTTCGAGTACTCCACCAACATGGCCAGTGGCGATGACACCGTTATCAGCGTTACAATACCACTTCTATGTCTCCTTGAGAAAACACTTAGGGCGATGATGGAAGAGGAGGTGGCCCAGGAGGAGGAGGAGGAGGAGGAGGAGGAAGAGGGGTCATTTTTAGCACTTTCTGGCCAGTCTCTTCGAAGTGACTCAGAGGGAGGTTTTTGGCAACAGCAGAGGCCAGGTACAAATGTGGCCAGCCAGGGCCCACTACTGGAGGACGAGGAGGACGAGGATGAGGAGGAGGTGGAGGAGGATGAGGATGAAGCATGGTCACAGCGGGGTGGCACCCAACGCAGCTCGGGTCCATCACTGGTGCGTGGCTGGGGGGAAAGGCAGGACGATGACGATACGCCTCCCACAGAGGATAGCTTGTCCTTACCCCTGGGCAGCCTGGCACACATGAGCGACTACATGCTGCAGTGCCTGCGCAACGACAGCAGAGTTGCCCACATTTTAACCTGTGCGGACTACTGGGTTGCCACCCTGCTGGATCCACGCTACAAAGACAATGTGCCCACCTTACTTCCTGCACTGGAGCGTGATAGGAAGATGCGCGAGTACAAGCGCACGTTGGTAGACGCGCTACTGAGAGCATTCCCAAATGTCACAGGGGAACAAGTGGAAGCCCAAGGCCAAGGCAGAGGAGGAGCAAGAGGTCGCCAAGGCAGCTGTGTCACGGCCAGCTCCTCTGAGGGCAGGGTTAGCATGGCAGAGATGTGGAAAACTTTTGTCAACACGCCACAGCTAACTGCACCACCACCTGATACGCAACGTGTTAGCAGGAGGCAACATTTCACTAACATGGTGGAACAGTACGTGTGCACACCCCTCCACGTACTGACTGATGGTTCGGCCCCATTCAACTTCTGGGTCTCTAAATTGTCCACGTGGCCAGAGCTAGCCTTTTATGCCTTGGAGGTGCTGGCCTGCCCGGCAGCCAGCGTTTTGTCTGAACGTGTATTCAGCACGGCAGGGGGCGTCATTACAGACAAACGCAGCCGCCTGTCTACAGCCAATGTGGACAAGCTGACGTTCATAAAAATGAACCAGGCATGGATCCCACAGGACCTGTCCGTCCCTTGTCCAGATTAGACATTAACTACCTCCCCATAACCATATATTATTGGACTCCAGGGCACTTCCTCATTCAATCCTATTTTTATTTTCATTTTACCATTATATTGCGAGGCTACCCAAAGTTGAATGAACCTCTCCTCTGCCTGTGTGCTAGGCCTAAATATATGCCAATGGACTGTTGCAGTGGTGGCTGACGTGAAGCCTCATTCTCTGCTATGACATGCAGACTGATTCTCTGCTGTCATGAAGCCAGATTGTCTGTTACGGGACCTCTCTGCTCTGCCTGTGTGCTAGGCCTAAATATATGCCAATGGACTGTTGCAGTGGTGGCTGACGTGAAGCCTCATTCTCTGCTATGACATGCAGACTGATTCTCTGCTGACATGAAGCCAGATCCTCTGTTACGGGAGCTCTCTCCTCTGCCTGGGTGCTGGGCCTAAATTTATGACAATGGACTGTTGCAGTGGTGGCTGACGTGAAGCCTGATTCTCTGCTATGACATGCAGACTGATTCTCTGCTGTCATGAAGCCAGATTGTCTGTTACGGGACCTCTCTGCTCTGCCTGTGTGCTAGGCCTAAATATATGCCAATGGACTGTTGCAGTGGTGGGTGACGTGAAGCCTGATTCTCTGCTATGATATGAAGACTGATTCTCTGCTGACATGAAGCCAGATTGTCTGTTACGGGACCTTTCTCCTCTGCCTGGGTTCTGGGCCTAAATTTATGAAAATTGACTCTTACAGTGGTGGGTGACGTGAAGCCTGATTCTCTGCTATGATATGAAGACTGATTCTCTGCTGACATGAAGCCAGATTCTCTGTTACGGGACCTCTCTCCTCTGCCTGGGTGCTGGGCCTAAATTTATGACAATGGACTGTTGCAGTGGTGGCTGACGTGAAGCCTGATTCTCTGCTATGACATGCAGACTGATTCTCTGCTGTCATGAAGCCAGATTGTCTGTTACGGGACCTCTCTGCTCTGCCTGTGTGCTAGGCCTAAATATATGCCAATGGACTGTTGCAGTGGTGGGTGACGTGAAGCCTGATTCTCTGCTATGATATGAAGACTGATTCTCTGCTGACATGAAGCCAGATTGTCTGTTACGGGACCTCTCTCCTCTGCCTGGGTGCTGGGCCTAAATTTATGACAATGGACTGTTGCAGTGGTGGCTGACGTGAAGCCTGATTCTCTGCTATGACATGCAGACTGATTCTCTGCTGACATGAAGCCAGATCCTCTGTTACGGGACCTCTCTCCTCTGCCTGTGTGTGTGCTGGGCCTAAATATATGCCAATGGACTGTTGCAGTGGTGGCTGACGTGAAGCCTCATTCTCTGCTATGACATGCAGACTAATTCTCTGCTGACATGAAGACAGATTCTCTGTTACGGGACCTCCCTCCTCTGCCTGGGTGCTGGGCCTAAATATATGCCAATGGACTGTTGCAGTGGTGGCTGACGTGAAGCCTGATTCTCTGCTATGACATGCAGACTGATTCTCTGCTGACATGAAGCCAGATTGTCTGTTACGGGACCTCTCTCCTCTGCCTGGGTGCTGGGTAGTGTTGAGAGCGAATATTCGAAAAGCAAATTTTTTTCGCGAATATCGCAACTTCGCGATTTCGCGAATATTTCGAATATAGTGCTATATATTCGTAAAAACGAATATTCGTTTTTTGTTTTCCCCCCCCCCCCACAAAATTACAGTACACATATAATTGATTGTTTCCCAAAGGTCCAACAGCTCAGATCTTACTCACATTGCCTAGAAAGTGATTGAGGCGCGAATCTTCGTAAGGCGATTTTATTAGCGCACATGCGAATATCGGCACGTCCCAGAACAGAGGCAAAGGGCTTTGCATTCATACATTAGTGAATTGAGTTGCGAATCTTCGTAAGGCGATTTTATTAGCGCACATGCGAATATCTACACTTGTCCCAGAACAGAGGCAAAGGGCTTTGCATTCATACATTAGTGATTGAATTGAGCTGCGAATCTTCGTAAGGCGATTTTATTAGCGCACATGCGAATATCGGCACGTCCCAGAACAGAGGCAAAGGGCTTTGCATTCATACATTAGTGAATTGAGTTGCGAATCTTCGTAAGGCGATTTTATTAGCGCACATGCGAATATCTACACTTGTCCCAGAACAGAGGCAAAGGGCTTTGCATTCATACATTAGTGATTGAATTGAGCTGCGAATCTTCGTAAGGCGATTTTATTAACGCAAATGCAAATATCTACACTTGTCCCCAGAACAGAGAGGCAAAGGCCTGTGCATTCATATAGTATAGCACCATATTCGCGAATACGTAGAACTTCGTAAAATTCGATTTACGAATATTCGTATTTTTTATTTTACTTTCCACCTTACAGATTACATTGATCTGTACTCTGTCAACTACTGTCATCACCCCCCACTGTATCTCGATTGATTCCCAAAAGTCTCACATTCCCTAGAAAGTGATTGAGGTGCGAATCTTCGTAAGGCGATTTTATTAGCGCACATGCGAATATCTACACTTGTCCCAGAACAGAGGCAAAGGGCATTGCATTCATACATTAGTGATTGAATTGAGTTGCGAATCTTCGTAAGGCGATTTCATTAGCGCACATGTGAATTTTGCATAGCATATGTATTATGCGATAATTCGAATTATCGCATATGCGAAATAATAACGAATTTGAATAATCGCGAATATTTTACGAATATTCTTTCGAATATTCACAAAATTTCGCGAATTCGAATATGGGACATGCCGCTCAACACTAGTGCTGGGCCTAAATTTATGACAATGGACTGTTGCAGTGGTGGGTGACGTGAAGCCTGATTCTCTGCTATGACATGCAGACTGATTCTCTGCTGACATGAAGCCAGATTGTCTGTTACGGGACCTCTCTCCTCTGCCTGGGTGCTGGGCCTAAATATATGCCAATGGACTGTTGCAGTGGTGGCTGACGTGAAGCCTCATTCTCTGCTTTGACATGCAGACTAATTCTCTGCTGACATGAAGACAGATTCTCTGTTACGGGACCTCTCTCCTCTGCCTGGGTGCCGGGGCCTAAATATCTGAGAATGGACTGTTCCAGTGGTGGGTGACGGGAAGCCAGATTCTCTGCTATGGAACCTCTCTCCAATTGATTTTGGTTAATTTTTATTTATTTAATTTTTATTTTAATTCATTTCCCTATCCACATTTGTTTGCAGGGGATTTACCTACATGTTGCTGCCTTTTGCAGCCCTCTAGCTCTTTCCTGGGCTGTTTTACAGCCTTTTTAGTGCCGAAAAGTTCGGGTCCCCATTGACTTCAATGGGGTTCGGGTTCGGGACGAAGTTCGGATCGGGTTCGGATCCCGAACCCGAACATTTCCGGGATGTTCGGCCGAACTTCTCGAACCCGAACATCCAGGTGTTCGCTCAACTCTAGCTATGATAGAAATGTCCTTACTGCAGATAAACAAATTAATTGAACCAAATTTTTTTTTAAAAATTGATATGGTAGATTCAGAATTTCTTTACTAATTCATTTGGGTGGAGAGTGAGAGAGCGAGAGAGTTGGGAGGACTTTCTAGAAATTTAAAGGAGTTGTGTCATCTCAGACAATGGAGGCATATTTCTAGGATAAGCCGTCATTGTCTGGTAGGTGTGGGTCCCACCTTTCTCGTAAACTGTGCCAGAGAGCACACAGCGCATGTGCAGCTGCCCTCCATTCATTTCTACGGGGCCGCTGAAAATAGCCGAGTGCGCTGTTTACCTATCTTTGGAGGGCCAATAGGAAAGCTTTGTGATGGCTGGACTCAGCACCGCCGGCCACCACTTTGTCGGCTTAATTTTAGAGATAAGTGCACCTATCAGACAATGCCTCTTTAAAGCACTTTCATTTTAGTTAGAATCAATTCATACCTGAATAAAATTTTGGGCTAATTTGGACTAACCGTACCTAAACTTGTTTTATGAAATTTGCTCATCTCCTTTCCTTGCTCTTCCCATCACAGATAGTTTTGGCATCAAAGGTTTTTCATTTTCCATTAACATAGGAGCTTGTATATTGTTTCATGTGTATTTTGTATTAAGTGTGGTCCCCGCTCAATGGACCATTAAGGGTGGAAAGGGAAAAAAAAAACACAATTTATCTTGTGTTTTGGGTTTTGTTTTTACGATGTTCACTGGGTAGTAAAACGCCATGATAGCTTTATTCTGTGGAAGTAGGACTTCAGGGATACTACATTTATATTGTTTTTGTTAAGTTTACTACATTAAAACAATAAGCATAACAAAAATTCTTAAATGCTCAAAAAATACTTCACGTCGCCATATTCTGACACTCATAGCTACAGTATTTTATCTTTCTGTAAAATAAGCTGTGTAGGGGTTCATTACTTTCTGTGTGGAATGTATATCTTATTGTATCATTTTGGGGTACATGCAACTTTTTGATAATTTTTATTCCATTTTCTTGGAAGGCTAGTTTGGCAAAGACCAGAAATTCCAGCATTGTTTATTTTTTCATTGCCTTCATGATGTGAGATAATTTATGTAATATTTTATTCGTTTGGACATTTTCAAACACTGATTCAATGATGTCTAGTAATAAGGGAACTGATAGGAATTTGATTCAGTTTTGATTCAGCTCAATAAGTCAGGCAATACTGAATAAACTTGACATGAATAGAAAGGTCTCCATTTGCCGTGCAAGTTGTCTCCTAGGACCGTGTGCGACCCATTTCAAGCTCTTTGACGCCGAGCCCACAGTAGTCATCTCAAAGTGACAGCGAAATATGTGGTTATGAGTAATCCCATGGCTGTTGGTCAGAAAATGGTCAGAAAAAGTTTTTGGTGGCCAATGACTGCTTGTGTGCACTCACATGCAATGCCTGGAGTCACTTTCCTGTCATCTGATCTGATTAATGACTCCATTTCCACAATTTTCTGAAATTTGCCCAAATAGAATCACCAAAATTTAAGATTTAGATTTGACCCGAAAAATTTGGGATGAATTTGATTTGTTTAGAATAGTAATAATAGCAATAATTAGGGCTACTTTTTATTGCTTGTATCTGTATGTGATTAACGTGTACTTCTCAGCAGATTTGTACCTATGGCACCTACTGACCTGTTACATGTGCACTTGGCAGCTGAAGGTGTTGGTCCCCTGTTTATACGTTCCCCCAAATGCGGAGAAAAAGGATGTTTTAATATATGCAAATGAGCCTCTAGGAGCAATGAGGGTGTTGCCATTACACCTAGAGGCTCTTCTCTCTATGCAACTACTGCACCTTCTCCACTTTGGGCCAGGTGTGATGACATTTACACTGCCTTGCCCTGTCCACCAAAGTGCAGAGGACACAGCAGTTGTAGAGAAAGTGCATATATTAAAATCTCATTTTTCTCCACAATGCGGGCACACACTGTATGGACATGGGACCAACACAGATGCCTTCAGCTGCCAAGTTCAGGTCAGCAAGTTTCACAGGTAGAAATCTGCTGAGAGATGCCCTTTAAGGGATAATGGCTTTTATAAGCTTTTAATATGTCTCAAAGTTAAATTACTTATTTTTTCTTTTACACTTACTTTTGTATTGCAGTGTGTTATGTTTATCAGCTTTACTCTAGCCTCTGACAGGGTGTAATAGAAGTAATAAGTTGGACGATCTAAGGGCTTTCAATAGGCTCCTGTCTCCTGGAAAACTCGCAATCAGGGACATTCAAATGACAGAGGAAATCCCTCCCTATGTCTAAGCGTTTAGATACCGCGGTCATTATTTACTGCGACATCTAAGGTCAGAATTGGAGTTATCTCCTTTCTGGCCGTTGCAGCATGGTATAGGCAGTAATATGCAGCTGAACCCACTGTTTATGAAGCTCCTGAGTACTCTTCATGCACTCCGCTGTGACGCATGATATATTGTATATGCACGTCACATGTTGGAAATTATTTTTGGAAAAAAGCTTGGTCCAGAGCAGGGAGCTGTATATAATTTTATTCGCCTTTTATAGGTACTGCATCTCTAGGACTGGTCCTTGTTGCTCTTGTCCCCAGTGGTCCCACATCAATGATGTCATGTTCATCATTCACTTGACTGTTTTTGTCAATCATGGGTCTGAGTGGTCACTCGTGCATGAAGAGCCACAGGCTGCACATCTCTGTTCTACCGTCATGGATCCAATCAAGCATAGAATAAGAAGGCTAGTTGAAGGAAAGTCCTCCCACCTGAACTGATTGCCAGGGACAACTGAGCAAAATGAGTTGAACCTCTGTGACATAGTAAACAAGTAATATGGCTAACAGAAAGCACTTAGACAACTACTTTCTGTCCCAGAAACTCTACAGAACAATGGCTGAACATAGATAAAGCCCTCGTCATACATAAGGATTAAGGAGAAAAGACAAGTTTCCTTCTTGGCTGAAGATACACGCAATATTCCATGTATGAAACCAGAAAACAAAGCTATCACAATTTTAACAAAACAATGTTGGGGCCTATAGCTGAAATCCAGCCAAGGACAACAGCTGCATTGAATCTGTATGTCCTCTCCATGTTTACATGGGTGTCCTCTGGTTTGTTTCTACACTTCAATTGGTTGTGTGTGTCTGAGGTAAAGAAATTATATTGTGAAAGATGTGAGTGAATATACTCTGTGGACAGTGCAGCATACAGTGTATAGTGAGCTCTGCCCAAGAACATAAGGTCAACCCCAAGTGGACAACTCAAGTTCTTGAGGTCCATATCAACTAAGGGAAATTGTTATCTCACCCAGTTCAAGTGGTACCTCTCACCATACTAGGCAACCAGACTCCTTTTTTTCTGCTACTATCTTCAGCCACAGTTCTATTGGCCATGGTTCTTCTCCTTGGAGCAGTCAACATTGCCAGGTTGCAGGATAAATAGGTCCTGCTAAAGACATCAGGCCTGCCAGTTGGTTTAAGAGGAGTCGCCTTCCATTGATTGCCTGCAAATCCTAACTTGTGCCTGTTGATCCTAACTTTGATCTTGATCCCAATCATTTTTCCTGCTACTGTCACACTTGCGGCAGAGTGATCCGGCAAGCAGTTCTGTCGGCGGGACTGCCTGCTGGATCCGGCAATCTGCGTGCAAACTGACAGCATTTGTAGACGGATCCGGATCCGTCTTAAAAATGCATTGCAAGAACAGATCCGTCTCTCCGGATGTCATCAGGAGAAACGGATCCTTTATATATTCTTTTCAAATTTTTACCGGTCTGCGCATGCGGATCTGGCATTGCGGTATTTTTAATGCATGCTGCGGTATTTCGTCCATCCAAAACGCAGTTCAGTGACTGAACGGATTGCTCTCCATTCAGAATGCATGCAGATAAAACTGATCCGTTTTTTTCCGGTATTGAGCCCTTATGACGGAACTCAGTGCTGGAAAAGAAAAACACTAGTGTGAAAGTGCCCTTAAATATTCACCAGCAAGGGGGCTGGCGTAGAGTTCAGTCTGTCGCACAGCCTGCCAAGGGAAGCGCCAACCTATGTAGAGGCCTGCGTCTGTGCATAACTTTGGTGCTTCCTCCGGCAGTGCAGAGGGACTTAAAAGGGGTTTTCTTATCACAGACAATGGGGGCATATCGCTAGAATATGCCCCCATTGTCTTGTAGGTGTGGGTCCCACAGTACCCCCACCTATATCGAGAACGGAGCAACGAAAGTGTTGGAGGGCGCACTGCACATGCACAGCTGCCCTCTATCTTCTATGGGGCTGCTGAAAATAGCCGAGCTGGCTTGGCTGTTTCTGCCGGGCCCATAGAAGTGAATGGGAGCGGTAGCTGATCATGCGTGGTGCGCTGCCATTCACTTCTATGGGGAGTGTGCTTGGTGGTGGCCGGACCAGAGTCCTCCTGCCTGCTCTGCTGTCTATTCCTGGTGGCTCATTAGTTAATGGGCGTGCAGGGTATACAGGGTCATAGCCAGGGGCGTAGCTATAGGGGGTGCAGAGGTAGCAGTCGCTACCAGGCCCAGGAGCCTGAGGGGCCCCAATGACCCTTGTACCACATGAGAAGACAACTGTTTTATAGAAGGTGCATGCTGGTCAAGTTACACCTCTGGCTGGAGGGAAGGTGTTAGGTCAAGAATTGGGCATGGGGGGGGTGCAGTTAAAATTTTTGCCTCAAGACAATGTGCTTCCCTGCCCCTGGCCACAAAGCAATAAGCGATGGGGGGCCCAAGCTAAACTCTTGCACCAGGGCCCATATGCCTTTAGCTACGCCCCTGGTCATAGCGATGTATAGGAACGAGGCAGTGAGCCGCAGCGTCTTCAGCCTTCAGTACTGTGCTGTGCTGAACACAGGTTTTCCTTAGCTACTCACAGGACAACTTCTGAGCCAGTTTTGTCATGAAAAGGTACAAAATCTCCTAATAAAGTGTATTGCAAAAATACTTATAAGCACTTTAAAAAAATACAGTTACACTTTTATCACTGGGCGATACTAGATGGTGTGAGTAATGTTGAACGAATCCAAGTATCCGAAGTGGACTTCAATCCGAATTTCAGGAAAATTTTAATTCATCACGAAGCCGAATTTCGTCACACTTCGTGGTAATGAATACATTTTTCCTAAATCGGTGGCAGAAAATTGAAAAAAATTATACTCACCTCACCCACTTGCTCGCGGAGAGGATGTCCGCTCCAGTCTTGATTGAAGAAAACCCACCAAAGGACCTGATGATACTACAGCCTGATCACATGGTGAGGTCATCACACTCACCGCAGGACCTTTGGCGGGTTTTCTTCAATCAAGACGGGAGCGGGCGGCCTCTCCGAGAGCAAGTGGGTGAGGCGAATATTATAATTTTTTTCAACCCCTGATGAAATCCTGAAAGGCTTAATGGTAGTCACGATCAGCATCTGTGCGGTTAAGTGACGTTTGTGGGGACGGGGGCGCAATCACCGATTCCTGGCATACCACCGACTCCATACAATGGAAAGTGATTAATGACAAAGAAATTCGGAACTAATCGTATTTCTTGTCGAAGTTTGTTGAAGCAGCCGAATCAAATTTTTCGACCTCTGCTCATCTCTGGTTGTGAGATCTACGAGTGACACGTAGATGACCCCGGTTGTAGCGAGAGCCTTTTGCAGACGGCGTGCTCTGTAATGTGACTTCCTGACATGAAAACACATCACAGGCTGTTTTTAAACATTGTCAGAAGTAATGTGCATCTGTTTGCAATATGCTGACAACTATTTACAGCCACCGTGAGGTAAAAGAGGCAGCAGGACAGTATGTTGCATAAGATCCCCCCATATGACTGCAGGATGAGTCCTCTATTTCTAGTTTTATTGGAATATATGAAATACCGCCGCTGTTACTCACAGCTGGTTAGCCAAATGTCGATAAGGGTCATCTCAATGTGTGTTTTCCACTCACGAGCTTCTTGCCTTTTTCACCTCGACTATAATTCGAGGGCAGTCAATATGTGCCTTTGAAGAAAAGATCTTGCAGTTTTCCAAACCTTTTCCAGCTTCTTTATCTAAGCTTGCATGAATAGTATCTGGGAGAATTTATTACAAATTGAATCTAGTTTACCATTGTTATATGCATAAAATTGACCTGTAGATAAAGAATCCATCATTTGTTGTCTTCTCTGTGGCCAATGGATCACTTCCTGAGCTAAGTATTTCAAGAGCATTGAACAATTCTGCGCTGGTCGGAGTAACCAGCTTATTGCTTCCTGAACAGCACACCATGTGGTCAGGTCAGGTATTGCAAAAGCAATGTGAAACGGTTTCTATACTTGTAGAGTACTCGTGAGATGTCATTATAAAAATAAAAAAAAATTCGGGTATGCTACATCTGTGTATGTGGCGAAGTCAAGACATTGCATGGATTCCAGCGGGTAGTGAGCAAAAATCTATTTGAGGCTTGGTCCAATTTATAGCGTTATTCTCTGAATGTGAAAAATCTTAAGTGTTGCACTCCATGTGACGGATTTCTACAGTCAGGTCCATAAATATTGGGACATGGGCACAATTCTAACATTTTTGGCTCTATACACCACCACAATGGATGTGAAATGTAACAAGGTGTGCTTTACCTGCAGACTGTCAGCTTTAATTTGAGGGGATTTACATCCAAATCAGGTGAACGGTGCAGGAATTACAACAGTTTGCATATGTGCCTCCCACTTGTTAAGGAACCAAAAGTAATGGGACAATTGGCTTCTCAGCTGTTCCATGGCCAGGTGTGTGTTATTCCCTCATTATCCCAATTACAATGAGCAGATCAAAGGTCCAGAGGTCATTTCCAGTCTGCTATTTGCATTTGGAATCTGTTGCTGTCAACTCTCAAGATGAGATCCAAAGAGCTGTCACTATCAGTGAAGCCATCATTAGGCTGAAAAAACACAACAAACCCATCAGAGAGATAGCAAAAACATTAGGCGTGGCCAAAACAACTGTTTGGAACATTCTTAAAAAGAAGGAACGCACCGTCGAGCTCAGCAACACCAAAAGACCCGGAAGACCTCGGAAAACAACTGTGGTGGATGACCGAAGAATTCTTTCCCTGGTGAAGAAAACACCCTTCACAACAGTTGGCCAGACCAAGAACACTCTCCAGGAGGTAGGTGTATGTGTGTCAAAGTCAACAATCAGGAGAAGACTTCACCAGAGTGAATACAGAGGGTTCACCACAAGATGGAAACCATTGGTGAGCCTCAAAAACAGGAAGGCCAGATTAGAGTTTGCCAAACGACATCTAAAAAAGCCTTCACAGTTCTGGAACAACATCCTATGGACAGATAAGACCAAGATCAACTTGTACCAAAGTAATGGGGAGAGAAGAGTATGGAGAAGGAAAGGAACTGCTCATGATCCTAAGCATACCACCTCATTAGTGAAGCATGGTGGTTGTAGTGTCATGGCGTGGGCATGTATGGCTGCCAATGGAACTGCTTCTCTTGTATTTATTGATGATGTGACTGCTGACAAAAGCAGCAGGATGAATTCTGAAGTGTTTCGGGCAATATTATCTGCTCATATTCAGCCAAATGCTTCAGAACTCATTGGACGGCGCTTCACTGTGCAGATGGACAATGACCCAAAGCATACTGCAAAAGCAACCAAAGAGTTTTATAAGGGAAAGAAGTGGAATGTTCTGCAATGGCCGAGTCAATCACTGGACCTGAATCCGATTGAGCATTTCACTTGGTGAAGACAAAACTGAAGGGAAAATGCCCCAAGAACAAGCAGGAACTGAAGACAGTTGCAGTAGAGGCCTGGCAGAGCATCACCAGGGATGAAACCAGCGTCTGGTGATGTCTATGCGTTCCAGACTTCAGGCTGTAATTGACTGCAAAGGATTTGCAACCAAGTATTAAAAAGTGAAAGTTTGATTTATGATTATTATTCTGTCCCGTTATTTTTGGTCCCTTAACAAGTGGGAGGCACAGATGCAAACTGCTGTAATTCCTGCACCGTTCACCTGATTTGGATGTAAATCCCCTCAAATTACAGCTGACAGTCTGCAGGTAAAGCACATCTTGTTAGTTTCATTTCAAATCGGTTGTGGTGGTGTATAGAGCCAAAAATGTCAGAATTGTGTCGATGTCCCAATATTCATAGACCTGACTGTATGTTTTCTACCGAATAGCATTGTTCTTAATACTCGATAAATGTGACATGTTGGGCGATAGGTCACATCTAATTACATACTAGTAGATCACGCTTTAATATACTACCTTTATTAAACTTGCACTAAAATTTGGAAATTCAACCCACATTTTTCAGAAAGTGACATGATTCAATTCGGGAGGAGATAGAGAGGTTTAGGGGGAGAGGAAAAGGGTATTTCCAGGCGCTTGGTACACTTTTGATTCGGGTCCAATTTATTCATCACTAGTAGATATATTTATAAGGAACCACTGAAGGTTCAGAGTAGATGCCTATAGGTGGCACGAGAGAAAAATTTTATAATTTTTTTTCTACTTTCCCAGTTTATGTTATTAGGAAAAATTTTAAATGGGTCATTATTTGAAACAAAATATGCCCCCATGATCATAGAACATTGCTGTTTTGCTTTTCCTTGGAAACCTTTGAACTCCTGATGTTGATGGGATGATTCTTTGATATCTATGGTCTTTAAGCCTTGCTCCAAACCAATCCCTGCTTACTGTTGACATCTAACATCTTTGAGCACATCACATTTTGACCCTACATTCTGCTACCTCTACGTGGGAAAATTACTGACACCAAACATATCCATAGATCTACTGGAGAGAGGCCAGAAGTCTTTCTGGTAGACTTCGGAAAAGCTTTCGTCAAGGAGTTTGTCTATGTTTTCATGGATGACTTCTGGACAAGGGATGGTCTCTTACTTTTTAGCAAAGTGACGTACGATCCAAATAAATACACAAAATATTATTTTTGTGTAAAATGGCCAAAACTTTATTTAAAACCACATACCTACAACAATGGCAGAGGCAGTCAGGTGCCCGGAAAGTATATTGTGTGATTTACAGATGCCATAGGCTCCTGCAGATGCCAAGCGGTGGTATACTCTGGCTTGCCATTCTAGAAAAGCTAGTCCACTTCAAGGGCACCAATGACCCTACTTATAAACCTTATTTGAAGGGGTTCTGCAACTTACAGATATTGATAACCTATCTTCCAGATAGGTCATCAGTATCAGGTTGGTGGAGGTCTGACACCCAATACACCCACAGATAAGCTGTTTTGGGGTGCTACAGTGCCGGAAACTATACAGTGTATGGAGCTGGAGGTACGCAGTTTCATACACTGTGTATTGGCCCTGACAGGTACTGCAGCTTAGCTCCCAATGAAAGAGAGTTGAGTTTTAGTGCGCTAGAAACTACACAGTGTACAAAGCCTTCTGCCTCTGCTCCATACACTATGGAGACTATAGCTATACCCGGCAAAGAGGCACAGAAACTAAAGGTTCCAGCAGGTTGATATATGTATGTACGGCATAGCAACTGCCTCAAGCAAAGTTAGTAAGAAACAGGCAAGAGAACCCTCTTGCTCGTAACACCACCCAGCTCAAATCCATCCATCTCATCCAAAAAATAACTACTACAGCAGTTTATGGTTTTCTCTTCCAAATTTGCGTCCGCCTTTGCTTAGCGCCCCAGGTTGTTTACTCACAAAAGGAAGTATACCACGGTATACTACAGAGCCTTAGCCTTCCATCTAAAAGTAGTACCAATGTATTCTTCTGACTTAAACGTCACTTAAACGTCATATGAACAGGACCAAGCAATTTTTCACCTTCGTGACCAAGCCTAATTTTGCAAATCTGACATGTGTCTCTTTATGTGGTAACTAGACATTAAGCCCGTTACATAACGGCCGCTAGAACATTACTGCATAAACATTAGTAGCAACAGTCTATATTATGCCTCTTTCACACGTCCGTTTTATTTTTCCGTTTGCGGGCCATTTTTTGCGTTCCGTATACGGTCATTCATTTCATTGGTTCCGCAAAAAAAAACGGAATGTACTCCGTATGCATTCCGTTTACGTTCCGTTGACAGATAGGACATGTCCTATTATTGCCCGCAAATCACGTTCCGTGGCTCCATTGAAGTCAATGGGTCTGCCAAAAAAACGGAACACATACGGAATGTACTCTGTATGTCTTCCGTATCCGTTTCGTTTTTGCAGAACCATTAATTGAAAATGTTATGCCCAGCCGAATTTTTTCTATGTATTTACTGTATACTGTATATGTCATATGGAAAAACGGAACAGAAACACAACGGAAACAAAAAAAATTGAACAACGGATCCGTAAAAAATGGGCCGCAAAATACTGAAAAAGCCATACGGTCATGTGAAAGAGGCTTTAAATGGCACTGACTGGTGGCTGAGACGGCTGGCACTGACTGGTGGTGCTAAGACTGCTGGCAGCAACTGGTGGCTGAGACTGCTGGCACTGACTGGTGGTGCTAAGACTGCTGGCAGCAACTGGTGGCTGAGACTGCTGGCAGCGACTGGTGGCTTAGACTGCTGGCACTAACTGGTGGCTGAGACTGCTGGCACTAACTGGTGGCTGATACTGCTGGCACTAACTGGTGGCTGAGACTGCTGGCACTAACTGGTGGCTGATACTGCTGGCACTAACTGGTGGCTGAGACTGCTGGCACTGTTACTGGTTGCTGTGGCTAGCGGCACTGACTGATGGCTGAGACTGATGATGTGGCTGGTGGCACTGACTGATTGCTGAAACAGCTGGCACTGACTGGTCTCTGAGACTGCTGGCACTGTGACTGTTGCCTGTGGCTGGTGGCACTGACTGATGGCTGAGACGGCTGGCACTGACTGGTGGCTGAGACGGCTGGCACTGACTGGTGGCTGAGACTGCTGGCACTGTGACTGGTGCCTGTGGCTGGTGGCACTGACTGATGGCTGAGACAGCTGGCACTGACTGGTGGCTGAGACTGCTGGCACTGTGACTGGTGGCTGAGACGGCTGGCACTGACTGGTGGCTGAGACTGCTGGCACTGACTGGTAGCTGAGACTGCTGGCACTGTGATATATGTGTAATGATGGGGGTTGGAGTGTAATATGTGTTTAATGATGGGGGTTGGAGTGTAATATGTGTATAATGTTGGGGATCCTGGGGTGTAAGGCGTCTGCAGATGAAGGGGGAGGAGGAGTCACGGCGGAGCTGGGCGCAGGTGCGGGCGGCGTGTGGAGCGCTGTGTGCTGATAGGTCCCCGCGCCACGCATGCCCAGTATAACAAACGGCGCGCACACACACGGACACAGGGCACTCACACAGGGATTTTATTATGTAGGATTACACTCCAGCCCCATCACATAAAATCCCTGTGTGAGTGCCATTTGTTATAGTGGGCATGTGCGGCGCAGGGACCCATCAGCATCATTATACCCCCATCATTATACACTCCAACCCCCATCATTACACACATATTACACTCCAATGATGGCTGTAGTGTAATGATGGGGGTTAGAGTGTAAGATGATGGAGGTTGGAGTGTAATATGTAAACGGTACAATGTATTTCCTCCTGTATCCCCCTCCATCTCTATAATATATTCCCTGTCATGGCCAGAGTGTACAGATGTTGTCAAAGTAATAGGGGAAGGAAGGGGGCAGGGAAGTTTCCCCGCGTCAGCTGCCTGCAGCTCGGGATGACAGAGGACGGCACATAGGGATGGATATGGCCTCCCACCTCCACTCACAGAGACTGCCGCTGGACGCACATGTATAGGCGCTGCAGGCGGTGTCCGTACGTGCGTGCCGATTGGCCAGCGCGCCGCGCATGCACACTTAACAAATCGGCACACACGCACGGACGCGCACGTACATAGTGATTTTATTATATAGGATAACTTAGGAATGCGTTTACTTATCCAAGCCATTCTGAGACTGTTTTCTGGTGACATCTGTTACTTGACGTTAGGGGTAAATACCGGGTGATATGTTTTACATTTCTATTATTAAAAATCACCCCAATTTTTTTTTTTAAGTGCAATTTTCTAAATTGGAATTTTTACGTATTAAAGACAGACAGTGATACCTCATAAAATACATAGTTATTAACATTCCCCAACATTTGGAAAAAGGACGTTTAGAAGGCTTAGAAGCAAATTTAAAAATTTTCGATAACATTTCCAAAACCCACTTTTTTAGGACCAATTCAGTTCTGAAGTCACTTTGAAGTCCTTACATAATAGAAACCACCCATAATTGACCCCATTTTATAAACTACCCCCCCTCAATTTTAATTTTACAAACTTTGTTAACCCTTTAGGTGTCCCACAATAATTTAAGGAAAATGGAGGTCAAATTTAAAATTTTCAGTTTTTGTGTGCATATTTCATTTTAATCCAAATTTTTCTTATAACACAGCAAGGGTTAACAGCAAAACAAACCTTAATATTTATTATCCAGATTCTGCAGTGGTTGTAAACGGCTGTATAGGCACATGGCAGGGCTCAGAGGGAAAGAATCAACATATGGTTTTTGGAGGGCAGATTTTTCTGGAATGGTTTTTGGGTGTCGTGAAGGCACACTAAGCTACCCCTAAAGTATAAACTCCCAAAAAGTGAACCTATTTTGGAAACTACACCCCTTAAAGATTTTATTCAGGGGTGTTCTGACCGCTTTGACCTCAAAGGCATTTTATAGAATTTATAAACACTTGGCTGTGAAATTAAAAATTAATTTGTTTTATGAGAAAAAGTCGCTTTAGGCCCAAATTTTACTATTTCACAAGGAATAAGAGGAGAAATGCACCCGACATTTTGTTCCCCTTTTTATCCTGAATACGGCAACACCCCAAATGGGGTAGTAAACATCTGTATGAGCAAATGGCAAAGTTCAAAAGAAAAGGAGTGCCTCAAATAGATTTTAAGACCATGATCTTTTTATTTTTTTGTTGACTGAGCTATGTGAGTGCTCTGTTTTGTGGGGTGGGCTGCAGTTTTTATTGGTACAATTTTTGGGTACGGTACCTATGACTTTTTGATTGCTTTTTATTTAATCTTTTATGAGGTGAAGTGGGCAGACATTGCACTTCTGTCTGTGTTATGTTTATTTTTATGTATATATGATATGATAATTTTATTCTGTGGGTTAATGCGGTTATGGCGATACCAAATGTATACTTTTTTATGTCTTACTACTTTCTCAGCATAAAATCACTTTTGTATTAATAATAAAGTATATTTTGCATCGCCATCTACTAACATCCATAACATTTTTATTTTTTCTCCAATATAGTTATTTGTAGGCTTGTTTTTTGCGGGGCAAGTAGTAGTTTCTATTGTTAGCATTTTGGGGTGCATATGACTTTTTGATCACTTTTAATTTGATTTTTTGAGGAGGTGAGGTGACAAAAACAGCAATTCCGTCATTGTTTTTTTAAATTTGTTTTATTAATGCGTTCACTGAGCGGTTTTATTAACATAAACTTTTATAGATCCGGCTGTTACAGATGCAGCGATACAAATTACAGTATGTGCACTTAATTTTTTTATTTTTAATCTGTTATAAATTAGTGGATATGGCAAAAGGCAATTTATTTTATTTTTTATTTACATTTTTATTTATTTTTTGCTTTTTTTTTTATTTTAACACTTATCGTGAAGATCCAAGTGGGACTGGTGGCTGTACTATTCTCTACAATGCTCTTGTATTGCGGAGTATAAACTGTACTGATACATGGCAACCCTGGATGCCTTTGCAAGGTGTGGTAACCATAGCCATAGGGGTGCTGCCATCACAGAGCAGCGGCCCAATGGAGAGAGAGGGACCCCTCCTACCTCTATTAACCCCATGGATGCTGCAAGCAGCTGCTGACCACAAAATCTAAGGGGTTAAATGGGTGAGATTGGTGCCAGCACCAATCTCATCCACTGCAGTTGACACTCGCTGCTGATGGTGCTTCCGGCCCCTGGAGCAAGCTGGGGGAAAAATAGGGGCACGGATGGCACAATGGGGGCACAAGGGGCACGGATAAATACTTTTATACAGGCTCTGATCTTCTCCGTCAAGAACGTAGGAGATCAGAGCCTGAAACTGGCATTTTCAGACGAAGTATGCTCTGATTGGTTAGTCTATACAGACCAAGACTAACCAATCAGAGCGATCGCTGGCAACGGACCACTCCGATTGGTCCTTTGCAATCATTTTCAGAGTCTTTGCCGTCCGAGGCAGCAGAGACACAGGCGCTGTGACACTTTCTTGTGTCACAGCACCAGTTAGAAGTTCCAGCATTACTGTATGCCCAGAAGTGCCAAGTTACTGCTCATCTGGGCGTACATGTATGCCCAAAGGATTGAAGGGGTTAAATCTCAGTTTAACCATTTCCTGACCATCCATAAATGATAACTGTCCTTGGGGTTGGGATTTATCTCTAAATGGATGTTTTAGAACGTCCATTCAGAGATTGCAGCTGCACGCTAATCGTCAATGTCAGTGACAGCAGAACACCCCATAGAGAAGGCAGGGACCATTCCTCCATGTCCCTAACCGTTCTTCAGTGTCCCGGACCATTCCTTCTTGTCCCTGATCGTTCCTCCATGTCCCTGACCGTTCCTCCATGTCCCTGACCATTCCTCTTTGTCCCTGAAAGTTCCTCCATGTCCCTGACTGTTCCTTCATGTCCCTGACAGTTCCTCCATGTCCCTGACAGTTCCTACATGTCCCTAACCATTCCTCTTTGTCCCTGATTGTTCCTCCATGTCTCTGACAGTTCCTCCATGTCCCTAACCATTCCTCTTTATCCCTGATCGTTCCTCCATTTCCCTGACCATTCCTCTTTGTCCCTGATCGTTCCTCCATGTCTCTGACCATTCCTCCTTGGCGCTGACCGTTCCTCCATGTCCCTGACCGTTCCTCTTTATCCCTGATCGTTCCTCCATGTCCCTGACCATTCCTCCATGTCCCTGACCATTCCTCCTTGTCCCTGACCTTTCCTCCATGTCCCTGACAGTTCCTCCATGTCCCTGACTGTTCCTTCATGTTCATGACAGTTCCTCCATGTCCTTGACAGTTCCTCCATGTCCCTAACCATTCCTCCATGTCCCTGACTATTCCTCCATGTCCCTGACCGTTCCTCCTTGTCCCTGACCGTTCCTCCTTGCCCCTGACCGTTCCTCCTTGTCCCTGACTGTTCCTCCATGTCTTTCGCTGTTTCTCCTTGTCTCTGACCGTTCCTCCTTGTCCTTGACCGTTCCTCTGTGTCCCTGACCGTTCCTCTGCCCCTGACTGTTCTTCCTTGTCCCTGACCGTTGCTCCTTGTCCCTGACCCTTCCTCCTTGTCCGGCTTCCTGTTCCGGCCCAGCAGTCATGTGACAGCTGGGGCTGGGAGTCTTCCTGAGACTGTGATCTGCCCTGTGGTGAGGCTGTATAGTGCAGTATTATGCGACGCAGCCTCTCTAGGGGGTGTATCCCCCCTGTAACTGGGGCTAAAAAAAAATGTGATGTTAAATGGCCCCCAGAGATCTTGTATGACTTTATGTGGGACACAAAGTGTAAAATAAAAAAATAAAAAAAGTTTTAGGTGTACAGGCGCTGGGTTATGAATGGAGACAAGAATGACGCAGCCAGGATGGAGGGCTGGAAAGACGATACAGAGGGGAGGAGTCAGGTGCAAGTAAGGCGGGAACCACTGAGCACTTGCAGCACACTCTCCGCCCCTGGGCACTTGCGATAGGAAATTTGCATATCTTTAAAACTTTGTTTTTAGCACTCTAAAGGCTCTGAAAACTAAACCCGTGTACCATCAGTGTTATGGATCTGCCTCCCACAGAGCTGTATAATCAGATTAAATCATGTTATGTAGGTGAGAGACTCCCTTTAAGGACAGCTTGCACATCTACTAGATCGCCATCCTTTAGTGCTTTCATTCTGAATTATTTTTCTACTGAAGCTTCCTGGGCATGGATGATAGGATTGCACAATGTTTTCATGTTCCCAATTAGAAGAAGAAAAGTTCTGGAAATGGGAAAAAGACGGCAGCACGCGGGGGGGTCATGACATGCAAACAGAGTTATTTTATTAAGAAGCTTTTAATGGGAGAAATGTATTTGTTATTTAGGAAGAGTTTCCAGTGACTCATCTTGGTCCATGAAGAGGTCCAGAGGGCACCGTCGTCTTAGGAATTTTCCAACCGACGTGCGTGAAAATTGCGAGTTGTATCATTTCTGCTTCTGCATTCTGGCTCCTTCGGATCTCTGTGCTAATCATTCCCTGACATGTGTCAGTGCTTCTAATTGAGGAAATGGTTTAGTAAAGTGCATCCTCCTGCTGCTCGAATTCTCAGGCGCTGAGCAGAACATACCAGCGCAGTCACATGTGGATGATGATGACAAGCAGATTGTTTCTCACGCTTCTTTGGAAGAATGGGAGGTTTGGCAAATTATACGGTCAAGTTCAAAAGGACAAGACGTTAAGCGTGGAAGGTCAATCACATTAGTGAAGGTCCTACACCTGTCCAATGCTGCTGATATATGTCTCGTAACTCATAAAGACTTCATCTGAGAGCTTCTGGTTTGTTAACTAAAGTAGAGTCAGTGGACCTAACACCTGAAGTACAGGGTGCACAGCTTACACCATGCATACAGACAGGAGAGGGCCAGTATACAGCCCCATTGCTCTCCAATTGCTCATTAACCACTTCCAAGAAAAGGACCTCTTTATTGGGATGTTCAAGTATAGGAAGTAATGGTACCTGTAGTGGTCAGCATGGGTCCATAGAAGCGGTGCTCGAGCCATCTGAAGCAGGTTCCTGGCTGCCGCCCCCTATGAATTAGACAACGGCAGTGGGCTCTACATCCGTCTATGTTCTGTGATGTAATCATGGTGAGTTGGAGATTTGTTGCAGAACTTTCTGTGACTGTCCCATTTGACCGAATAGGGCTTACAGAAATCCATGTGCTTGCTGCAGAAACAACTCAATTTGGATAAGCGGAGCTGCAAATCTGATGCTTTGGGTTCACCCTAATGATCCAGGCAGTAGGAAGCTGATTTCCGTGGGTTGTCCAACCCTTTACAAGTGATGGCTTATCCTTAGGATAGGAATCACTCTCTAAATTGGCAGAGGCATTCAGCGTTCAGTCGTTCCATTTTCCTGCTCCGTGTTAGGATCCGAATGGAGCCTACGAACCCTATAGACTATAATGGGGTCCGTTAGGTTTCACTCAGAAGAAGATTTTTGAAGCGGAGATAAAAGTTGTGCATGCAGGACCATCATTGTTGGTGAAATGGCCTAACAGGTTTCTCACATTTCACATGGCTTGTGTCAAAAATTGGATCACTAACAGCCAAACTTTTTTCATTTTAAATGAGTGTTTCCTTACCTCTCAGTCACCCTCTATAATTCTGGGAAAGTCACTGTTTACATACATTACTTATCTTGTATTATACTCCAGAGCTGCACTCACTATTCTGCTGGTGAAGTCACTGGGTACATACATTACATTACTGATCCTGTACTGCTCCTGAGTAACATCCTGTATTATACTCCAGAGCTGCACTCACTATTCTGCTGGTGCAGTCACTGTGTACATACATTACTTATCCTGTACTGATCCTGAGTTACATCCTGTATTATACTCCAGAGCTGCACTCACTATTCTGCTGGTGCAGTCACTGTGTGCATACATTACTGATCCTGTACTGCTCCTGAGTTACATCCTGTATTATACTCCAGAGCTGCACTCACTATTCTGCTGGTGGAGTCACTGTGTACATACATTACTTATCCTGTACTGATCCTGAGTTACATCCTGTATTATACTCACTTATGTGCAGCTTTTAGTGTCAATTTATACTATTAATAGTAAAATAATGGCCAGTTGTCCACATATCCTTTAGGCCTTATGCATTGGCCCCTGGAGACACTGCGGGTCCATGTTATGAGCTGTCAGGTACTGAGTTAGTCGCTGTATTGCTTTGTATTACTACTCTGTAGATTTCTATGGAGCTTTATAGCCACCCCAGCTCCCCTAGCTTAAACCCACTTAATGACCAGAGCACTTTTTACACTTCTGCACTATACTACTTTCACCGTTTATTGCTCGGTCATGCAACTTACCACCCAAATGAATTTTACCTCCTTTTCTTCTCACTAATAGAGCTTTCATTTGGTGGTATTTCATTGCTGCTGAGATTTTTACTTTTTTTGATATTAATCTAAATTGACCGAAATTTTTGCAAAAAAAACATCTTTCGGTTGTAAAATTTTTCAATTAAAACTACATTTCTAGTAACATAGTAACATAGTACATAAGGCCGAAAAAAGACATTTGTCCATCCAGTTCGGCCTGTTATCCTGCAAGTTGATCCAGAGGAAGGAAAAAAAAACCTGTGAGGTAGAAGCCAATTTTCCCCACTTTAGGGGAATAAAAATTCCTTGCCGACTCCAATCAGGCATCAGAATAACTCCCTGGATCAGCGACCCCTCTCTAGTAGCTATAGCCTGTAATATTATTACGCTCCAGAAATACATCCAGGCCCCTCTTGAATTCCTTTATTGTACTCACCATCACCACCTCCTCAGGCAGAGAGCTCCAGAGTCTCACTGCTCTTACAGTAAAGAATCCTCTTCTATGTTTGTGTACAAACCTTCTTCCCTCCAGATGCAGAGGATGTCCCCTCGTCACAGTCACCGTCCTGGGGATAAATAGATGAGGGGAGAGATCTCTGTACTGACCCCTGATATATTTATACATAGTAATTAGATCTCCCCTCAGTCTTTTTTCTAAAGTGAATAACCCTAATTTTGATAATCTCTCAGGGTACTGTAGTCCCCCATTCCAGTTATTACTTTAGATGCCCTCCTCTGGACCCTCTCCAGCTCTGCTATGTCTGCCTTGTTCACAGGAGCCCAGAACTGTACACAGTCCTCCATGTGTGGTCTGACTAGCGATTTGTAAAGTGGTAGGACTATGTTCTTATCACGGGAATCTATGCCCCTTTTGATGCAACCCATTATCTTATTGGCCTCGGCAGCAGCTGCCTGACACTGTTTTTTGCAGCTTAGTTTGCTGTTTATTAAAATTCCTAGATCTTTTTCCATGTCAGTGTTACCGAGTGTTTTACCATTTAATAAGTACGGGTGACTTGCATTATTCCTTCCCATGTGCATAACTTTACATTTGTCAGTGTTAAACCTCATCTGCCACTTATCTGCCCAAGCCTCCAATCTATCCAGATCCCTCTGTAGTAGTATACTGTCCTCTGTAGTATATATACCGTATACTGTCCTCTGTAGTATATATACAGTATACTGTCCTCTTCAGTGTTAATTACTTTACACAGTTTAGTGTCATCTGCGAAAATTGATATTTTACTGTGCAAGCCTTCTACAAGATCATTAATAAATATATTGAAGAGAATAGGGCCCAATACTGACCCCTGAGGTACTCCACTAGTGACAGTGACCCAATCTGAGTATTTACCATTAATTACCACCCTCTGTTTTCTATATAAATTTTTCTCAAAATTTATTGTTCTACATGTCTTTGAGAAAAAAAAATGCAATAAGTGTATATTTATTGGTTTGGGTAAAAGTTATAGCGTTTACAAACTATGGTGCAAAAATGTGAATTTACGCATTTTGAAGATGCTCTGACTTTCTGAGCACCTGTCATGTTTCCTGAGGTTCTACAATGCCCAGACAGTAGGAACACCCCACAAATAACCCCACCCTAAGGTATTTCGCTGATGGGCATAGTGAGTTCATGGAAGTTTTTATTTTTTTGTCACAAGTTAGCGGAAAAAGTTGTTTTTTTTTACAAAGTCTCATATTCCACTAACTTGTGACAAAAAATAAAATTTTACATGAACTCAAATGACAACTTTGTATAAAAAAATGGGAAAAGTTGTCTTTTAGAGAGATATTTCTCTCACCCAGCATGGGTATATTTAAAAATACACCCCAAAAGACATTGCCCAACTTCTCCTGAGCACGGCGATACCACATGTGTGACACTTTTTTGCAGCCTAGGTGGGCAAAGGGGCCCAATTTCCAATGAATACTTTCAGGATTTCACAGGGCATTTTTACGAATTTGGATTCCAAACTACTTCTAACGCTTTAGGGCCCCTAAAATGCCAGGGCAGTATAAATACCCCACATGTGACCCCATTTTGGAAAGAAGACACCCCAAGGTATTCTGTGAGTGGCATGGCGAGTTCCTAGAATATTTTTTTTTTTTGGCACAAGTTAGCGGAAAATGATTTTGTAAGAGAAAAAAAAAATTATAATAATCATTCCCCTAAGTTGTACCAAAAAAACTAAATATTCTAGGAACTCGCCATGCCCCTCACTGAATACCTTGGGGTGTCTTCTTTCCAAAATGGGGTTACATGTGGGGTATTTATACTGCCCTGGCATTTTAGGGGCCCTAAAGCGTGAGAAGAAGTCTGGAATATAAATGTCTAAAAATCTTTACGCATTTGGATTCTGTGAGGGGTATGGTGAGTTCATGTGAGATTTTATTTTTTGTCACTAGTTAGTGGAATATGAGACTTTGTAAGAAAAAACAACCAAAAAAAAATTTACGCTAACTTTTGCCCAAAAAAAAAAATTCTTCTATGAACTCGCCATGCCCCTCAAAATTGATCTTTTTATAGCGCCGCAGCAATTTTACTGTGTCTTTGCAGTGATCAGAAAAAAAAAAATTCTGTCACTGCAGTGGGGCGGACTGAACGCAAGTGTGCGCACAAGATCAGGCCTAATCGGGAGAACACTGCGTTTTTTGTAGAGCCTATAGAACATGTCCTATTCTTGTCCGGACAAGAAAAGGCATTTTTTATATAGTTCTGGCAATGTGCGGATCTACAAAATGCGGAAAGCACATTGCCGGTGTCTGTGTTTTGCGGATCCGCAAAACACATACAGACGTCTAAATGGAGCCTTACAGGGGGGTGATCAGGGAGTCTATATGGGGTGATCACCCCCCTGTCATTGATCACCCCCCTATAAGGCTCCATTCAGACGTCCGTATGTGTTTTGCGGATCCGTGGATCCGCGGATTCATGGATCCGCAAAACACATACAGACGTCTGAATGGAGCCTTACAGGGGGGTGATCAATGACAGGGGGGTGATCAGGGAGTCTATATGGGGTGATCAGGGGTTAATAAGTAACAGGGGGGTGTAGTGTAGTGTGGTGCTTGGTGCTACTTTACAGAGCTACCTGTGTCCTCTGGTGGTCGATCCAAGCAAAAGGGACCACCAGAGGACAAGGTAGCAGGTATATCAGACGCTGTTAACAAAACAGCGTCTGATATACCTTTCAAGGGTTAAAAAAAATCGCATCTACAGCCTGCCAGCGAATGATCGCCGCTAGCAGGCTGTAGATGCACTCCTTTACCTCCCGTTTCCTGTGAACGCGCGCTCCTGTGTGCGAGCGTTCACAGGAAATCTCGCGTCTCACGAGATGACGCGCCGGCGCGTCAAAGAGGAATAAACCGGCCGCCTCCGGACCGCAATCCTGCGTTAGGCGGTCCGGAGGCGGATATGGAGTTAGATGCCCATACACCTGATCCATTAAGGTGTAACGCAGTTTATGAAATCTTCTGTGGTCACAATATGCCCAGTATTCCTAAGCTTCAAGTCCACAGTGAACCCTTCCCTGGCTCTTCTCCACATACAGGAATGACACAGAATAACAAAACTGGACGAGTTCACGTTTGCATCCAAGAAACAAATTCCACATTTTTTTCTTCTGTTTGTAAGTGAAGAAATTTACCCGTGAGCACAACCGCCTCCTCCATGCAGCCAAGGCTTGGGCAGAAGTTCATCGAGTTCACGGTTGGTGTGAAGTTCGCTTTGTTGGTTTTGGGTCCGTAGAATACAAATATGTGTTTGTAAGCACATTTCATATATCTTGAACATCGGTGGGGAGCCAGCAAGCAGCTCCGTGGACATCCGGCTATGGACTGCTGGGCAGAAGAAAGGTCAGCAGAGACTGTCCATGAGAATTCATCCCACAGAGTCAAACACTAATGATGACTGACAACCGTAATGATGAGAATAATAATGCTGATGATGAATGGGACAGGAATTCAGTGTGCAGGTCAATAGAAAGGTGTGCAGTGTCTACCAAATATTTAATGGCTGCATCCAGGGCACTGCTCCACTTGTCCACCATAGTTTCATACTGTACTTACCCAACCAGAGCCACCCATTTAGAGCATTGGATCCTGTCACCATCTGATAATTAAAGAAGGAAACCTGAAGGACTGCTCATTGTCGTACATTGTGCTTTAACATTGGCTTGGGTCTTGGTAATCTTCATTTTGTCTCCATCTTTTTCTTATGGCCATTAAGACAAGTGATCATCACCTTGGTCTTCAGTGCAGACAGTAATTCAGTCTCTCCTGCATTGCTGACTTCCTGTAAACTATAGGATTGCATCATCATCATCCAACAAATCCTTACTGGTTGGTTTGTACCCCTTCACACTCAGATCGCCATCAGTAATTCCCTGTTTATCCATGCATAGAGTTCTGCTGAAGATGTGACTTCTGGTCTATCTAGAAGAATGGGAGTCTAGTGTCAGATTGTGGTCCATGCAGGGTATAGTTGCATAGCTAAAGAAAACTACAGTGACTCACACTGCCTGTCTATCTGTGAGTGCTGTGTGCCGAATCTACAGTGTATTTGTATAAGATGAACTATCACACTGCTTTTTTTTAGCTTCCTACTTGTAAGAGTTTACAGGGAGAAACTGATCCCAAGCAGGAGACAGGGCAGACAGGCTGAAGCTGCATCACATAGGATACACCGAGACTCTGCAGTATCAGTTAAGGGACAGCAGCTCTATGTCATTGATCTATGGAGGGTACGGGCACACGGTCCGGTTTCTGCATGTAGTTTTGGAAACCAAAACCAGGAGTGAATTTAAAAAAAGATGAAGAGTTGTATCTGTCCAGAATACTTTCTCTCCTTTTATGATCCATTCCTGAATTTGGCTTCCAAAACTGCATGTAGAGACCTGACCGTCTGGTCATACCCCTACCAATCAGTGGTCATCATTCAACAAGAGAGTAATGCAAGAATAGTGTGATGGGACCGTATCCTCTCTGCTTCTGTGTCACGGATGGTGTTACAGAAAACTAGAAGACACAAATGAAGATCCGACTGACTTGATCCAAAACTAAGGAACAGGAGGGTAAGCCCTGTAAGAGCCCTAGTTCTCTCCCTTACTGCTCAGCCTATGCAAAAATCTCAATGGTAGAAAATTGCATACCCTCATTCCTCGACTGTATGCACCTGAACACCCTATAATAGTGAGGGGACACGACCACCGGCTCCCTACACTTAATACGGAGGGAGTCAGGGTCACCTCGGATCAAGCCCACAGGCAAACAGAAATAAAGAAAACAGACTTATCTTGTGGATGCAGTAGTAACAGCTTCTAGCATCAGCACACTCCAGGAAGTTGTATAAACCACAAAGTGATGCAGTATGGGAGGGGATTTAAAGGGATGCAATCAGTGTAACTAGATGACAGCTGAGAGAGGGAAACGAGATGATAAAACAAAAGCAAAACAAAAGAACCTCAGGCAGGAGGTTCCGAAGAACGTCTGTCAGAGCTTCTCAAATGTCTGGCGGTGACAGTACCCCTCCTTCTACGAGTGGACTCCGGACACTCAGAGCCCACCTTCTCAGGATGGGACTTATGGAAAGCCCTGATGAGACGAGTGGCCTTAATGTCCGTCACTGGGACCCACATCCTCTCCTCAGGACCATAACCCTCCCAATGAACAAGGTACTGGAGAGAACCGCAGACAACACGGGAATCCACAATCCTTGAGACCTGAAATTCAAGATTACCATCAACCACAATCGGAGGAGGAGGCAAAGAGGAGGGTACAGTGGGTTGAACATAAGGTTTTAATAGGGACTTGTGAAAAACATTATGGATCTTCCAAGTCGGAGGAAGATCAAGACTAGGGATGAGCGAACCCGAACAGTATAGTTCGGGTTCGTACCGAATTTTGGGGTGTCCGTGACACGGACTCGAACCCGGACATTTTCGTAAAAGTCCGGGTTCGGGTTCGGTGTTCGTCGCTTTCTTGGCGCTTTTTGAAAGGCTGCAAAGCAGCAAATCAACAAGCGTCATACTACTTGCCCCAAGAGGCCGTCACAGCCATGCCTACTATTGGCATGGCTGTGATTGGCCAGTGCAGCATGTGACCCAGCCTCTATTTAAGCTGGAGTCACATAGCGCCGCCCGTCACTCTGCTCTGATCAGCATAGGGAGAGGTTGCAGCTGCGACGTTAGGGCGAGATTAGGCAGTGATTAACTCCTCCAAAAGACTTCATTCAGAGATCGATCTGCAGCTGTGGATGATTGAACTGCTGCTATTGAATTGCTCACTGTTTTTAGGCTGCCCAGAGCATTTTTCAGTCACTTTTTTCTGGGGTGATCGGCGGCCATTTTGTGTCTTGTGGTGCACCAGCACAAGCTGCCACCAAGTGCATTTAACCCTCAATGGTGTGGTTGTTTTTTGGCTAAATCCTACATCAGGGTCAAGCTGTCACACCAAGTGCATTTAACCAGCAATAGTGTGGTTATTTTTTGGCCATATACTACATCAGGGGCAAGCTAAGCCTGTCACCAAGTGCATTTAGCCCTCAATGGTGTGGTTGTTTTTTGGCTAGATCCTACATCAGGGTCAAGCTGTCACACCAAGTGCATTTAACCATCAATAGTGTGGTTATTTTTTGGCCATATACTACATCAGGGGCAAGCTGAGCCTGTCACCAAGTGCATTTAACCCTCAATGGTGTGGTTGTTTTTTGGCTAAATCCTACATCAGGGTCAAGCTGTCACACCAAGTGCATTTAACCATCAATAGTCTGGTTATTTTTTGGCCATATACTACATCAGGGGCAAGCTGTCACCAAGTGCATTTAACCCTCAATGGTGTGGTTGTTTTTTGGCTAAATCCTACATCAGGGTCAAGCTGTCACACCAAGTGCATTTAACCATCAATAGTCTGGTTATTTTTTGGTCATATACTACATCAGGGGCAAGCTGAGCCTGTCACCAAGTGCATTTAACCCTCAATGGTGTGGTTGTTTTTTGGCTAAATCCTACATCAGGGTCAAGCTGTCACACCAAGTGCATTTAACCATCAATAGTCTGGTTATTTTGTGGCCATATACTACATCAGGGGCAAGCTGAGCCTGTCACCAAGTGCATTTTTTTTTAATCAGATAATTTTTTTATTATCAAATTTTCCTTTTTCATCATCAAATGACAGTCAAATCAAATATCCGGTCATCAAAAGACATCATGTACAAAAGGCAAAAGTACAAAATATTACATATGCACATTTTACATAATATACATCCCATGACCATAAGACATCGTAGGAATATACACATTAGATCTAGATCTTTATCTATCTAATTGTTTTTCTCCCTCAACAAACATCCCTATAAACAGCCCCCCCCCCCTCCCCTCCCAAACTTTCCAAGAGCAGGACATCATTGCAATAAGAGCATAACTACCTCCAAATTCCTTGTCTCCTCATTCTATCGGCACCAGTTCAATTGAACTCAATAAACAATACAGGCTATGAGCCCCAAGTAAGTAAACTCCCATACAGACATGGCACTCAGTCCACAGTCACACATCACACATCAGACACCAACAATCATACACCACACATTCCACCTATCACCAGGATGTACACAGTCACTTCCCCAGAGTAGCCTTACCGGGCAATCAAAGCACTCCTCGTCAATGCTAGCCAAGGACTACAGCATCCCGACCTATCTATCCAGCTACCCCAAATAGCCTCAAATTTAGTCAAGCATTTTCTTTTCTGGTATACACTCCTCTCAAGACGCACTACCACATTCATTCTAGCAACATACTCCGGTACTTCCGGGGGTATCCCCTGTATCCATTTTGCTGCGACAGTCTTCCTCGCCTGATAAAGCATCCTTTCTATTCCCGTAGCTACTGTAGACTGCAAATTTTCCTCTGGCAGTACTCCCAGAATACAAATTTTTGGATCCATTTTAAATTTAGTACTATGTACCTTATTAACAAGATGTAGTATTGCTCTCCAATAAGAGGTCAATGAAGGGCATGACCATAACATATGCAGAAGATCAGCTTCGGCGCTGCCACATTTCGGACAATTGGGACTATCCCTACAACCCACTTTGTGCAGAAATATCGGAGTCCTATATACTCTGTGCACTAGATACAGCTGGGAGAGACGTGCCGCCTCACTGAGAGATAGATCGGGAGTAAGCGCCACTATCTCTGACCATTGCGCATCTGTAAGCCCACCCAAATCTCTTTCCCATTGCTGCCTACATTTTAGCGGGTATCCCTTAAGAAAATCTTCTAGCAAGGCCTGATACATCACGGAGATTGCCCCTTTCACCGAACCAGCAGCCACCACTGTGTTCAGCGCATGAGTGGACGTAAATACTATTGGGGCCACTTTAGCCTGAGCGTCTAGTGCATGCCTGAGCTGAAGATATCTATAGAACTGCGAGGAAGGAAGCCCAAACTCCGAGCACAGCTGTTGATATTGCTTCAATACCCCGCCTGAGAAGATATGGCCCAAATTCCATATTCCCTTGTTATTCCACCCAGAAAACCCAGTTAGACCTTCCAACTCTGGCAGCGCTGGGTTCCTCCAAATAGGCGAGATATTGACGTACCCCTCTAATCCCAAAATATGTTTGGTTTTACACCAGACTTTCCTCATGAGCACTAGTATTGGGATACGCCCCACATCTTCCTTTACCCTACCTTCAACGGCCGTCAATGGGGGAGATCTATTCGACGCCCACTCCATCAATCGTCCACTCTTCATACCTGGGCTACCCCCCACTCCCCACCCTTTAAAATGCTGCAATTGGGCCGACAGAAAATAGAGTAAAGGGTTGGGCAGAGCAAGTCCCCCTGCATCTTTGTTCCTCTGTAGCGTTTCATACTTTATTCTCCCCCTATAACTTTTCCACAGAAAAAAGCGAAACAGTCGTAAAATTTTATGAAAGTAATGCACGGGAATCCAAACAGGGGAGTTGTGCAGGACATAAAGCAATTGCGGCATAAGGATCATTTTCAACAAATTTCCCCTTCCTATCACTGACAAAGGCAGTTTATGCCACACTGTGATCTTATGTTTAAATTTCTCCAACAAGGGTAGGAGGTTACTGGTAATATAATCTGCAGGGTTCATGGACACTATTACCCCAAGATACTTAAAGGATTGCACCACCTTAAGTCCGGAGAAGGCAGCAGTGCGTGACGGTACTTGAGAGGATACTGGAAGAATCACTGACTTATCCCAGTTTACTAGTAATCCAGACTGGTCGCCAAACTGAGATACCACAGATATTACTGCATCCATATACTTTTCCAGATCGTTCACATATATCAATGTATCATCCGCATACAACGATACTCGCTCCTCCATTGAGCCCCGCAATAACCCACCCACAGAAGAAGTAGAACGCAGGATACAAGCTAAGGGTTCAATGGAGACAGCGGACAGCCCTGTCTTGTCCCCCTCTCCAAAGCAATAGTTGACGATAAATGCCCGTTAACTCGTACTCTAGCCCTGGGTTCACAGTACAAAAGTTTAACCCACTTCATAAAATCCATTCCGAAGCCCATTTTAGCCATGACCGCCCACAAGTAAGCCCACTCAACACTGTCAAAAGCCTTGGCAGCATCAAGAGAGACCACCGCGGCCCTGTTATCCGACACATCCCTACCCTCCAACTGGAGGTTCAGAAATAGCCTCCTAAGATTTAAAGCCGTGGATTTACCAGGCATAAAACCGGACTGGTCATCATGAATAATGGTGTGAATAACTCTATTTAATCGATTAGCTAGAATTTTTGCCAGGAGTTTAACATCAACCGTCAGGAGAGAAATGGGCCTATACGAATCTACCAAAGCTGGATCCTTACCCGGTTTGGGTATTACTACAACAATAGCCTCTCTCATGGAGGAAGGCAAAATACCTCTACCAAAAGCATGCTTAAATACTGCAAGCAGGTGCGGAAGTAGCAGTTCACCATGTTTTTTATAGAATTCCCCAGGGAGACCGTCTCCACCCGGTGCCTTCTCATTAGGCAAGGACTTAAGTGCCTCTTCCAATTCCTCCAACGTAATATCCTCCTCAAGGATCGCCCTATTCTCCTCAGACAGAACAGGCATGTCAATTCCCTCCAAATATCCAGACCTACAAGAATCAGTGGCGACCAGCCTGGACCTATAAACCTCCTTAAAATGTACATAGAATTCTTCCAGAATGTTCTCATTCCCCACCACCATTTGTCCATTCCCTCCCCTAAGTGAAGTGATAGAAGAAGGACCCTGCTGAGCCCTAGAAATCACAGCTAACAAATGACCACCAAGTGCATTTAACCCTCAATAGTGTGGTTGGTCAAGCTGTCACACCAAGTGCATTTAACCATCAATAGTGTGGTTATTTTTTGGCCATATCCCAGTCTAATTCTGTCAGTAAACCTATACCTGTCACCCAGCGCCTAAACACTAGGCCTCAAATTTATATCCAGCTAAATCTGTCGTTACCGCTGTCCTGTTCTGGCTGGTCAAGTTATTTAGTGTCCGTCAAAGCACAGTTTTTGTTCTGGGTTGAAATACAATTCCCAATTTAGCAATTTCCTAATTTAGTGGTTTCTGCTGTATCAGAGCTATTTTAAATCTATCCCTAAAAGGGTATATCAGATTCAAGGTGCACATAGGGTCATTCTGAATAACTTCACACACACGCTACTGTGCATTTCCAAGTCTAATTTTGTCAGTAAACCCATACCTGTCACCCAGCGCCTAAATACTAGGCCTCAAATTTATATCACGCTAAATCTGTCGTTACCGCTGTACTGTTCTGGCTGGGCAAGTTATTTAGTGTCCGTCAAAGCACTTTTTTTGTTCTGGGTTGAAATACAATTCCCAATTTAGCAATTTCTTAATTTAGTGGTTTCTGCTGTATCAGAGCTATTTTAAATCTATCCCTAAAAGGGTATATAATATTCAAGGTGCACATAGGGACATTCTGAATAACTTCACACACACGCTACTGTGCATATCCCAGTCTAATTCTGTCTGTAAACGTATACCTGTCACCCAGCGCCTAAATAATAGGCCTCAAATTTATAGTCAGCTAAATCTGTGGTTACTGCTGTGCCTGTATTAGTGTAATACGGTACCTAAATAGATAGCCAGATAGTGTTAGTTGTCTTAAAAAAAAGGCCTGAATTTGAATTCAATACATTGGGTCAAATAATATTTTTGTTGTTGTGGTAAACGATAACAATGAGGAAAACATCTAGTAAAGGACGCGGACGTGGACATGGTCGTGGTGGTGTTAGTGGACCCTCTGGTGCTGGGAGAGGACGTGGCCGTTCTGCCACATCCACACGTCCTAGTGTACCAACTACCTCAGGTCCCAGTAGCCGCCAGAATTTACAGCTATATTTGGTGGGGCCCAATGCCGTTCTAAGGATGGTAAGGCCTGAGCAGGTACAGGCATTAGTCAATTGGGTGGCCGACAGTGGTTCCAGCACGTTCACATTATCTCCCACCCAGTCTTCTGCAGAAAGCGCACAGATGGCGCCTGAAAACCAAGCCCATCAGTCTGTCACATCACCCCCATGCATACCAGGGAAACTGTCTGAGCCTCAAGTTATGCAGCAGTCTCTTATGCTGTTTGAAGACTCCGCTGGCAGGGTTTGCCAAGGGCATCCACCTAGCCCTTCCCCAGCGGTGGAAGACATAGAATGCACTGACGCACAACCACTTATGTTTCCTGAAAATGAGAACATGGGAATACCACCTCAGCATGTCTCTGATGATGATGAAACACAGGTGCCAACTGCTGCATCTTTCTGCAGTGTGCAGACTGAACAGGAGGTCAGGGATCAAGACTGGGTGGAAGAAGATGCGGGGGACGATGAGGTCCTAGACCCCACATGGAATGAAGGTCGTGCCACTGACTTTCACAGTTCGGAGGAAGAGGCAGTGGTGAGACCGAGCCAACAGCATAGCAAAAGAGGGAGCAGTGGGCAAAAGCAGAACACCCGCCGCCAAGAAACTCCGCCTGCTACTGACCGCCGCCATCTGGGACCGAGCACCCCAAAGGCAGCTTCAAGGAGTTCCCTGGCATGGCACTTCTTCAAACAATGTGCTGACGACAAGACCCGAGTGCTTTGCACGCTGTGCCTTCATAGCCTGAAGCGAGGCATTAACGTTCTGAACCTTAGCACAACCTGCATGACCAGGCACCTGCATGCAAAGCATGAACTGCAGTGGAGTAAACACCTTAAAACCAAGGAAGTCACTCAGGCTCCCCCTGCTACCTCTTCTGCTGCTGCCGCCTCGGCCTCTTCTGCTGCTGCCGCCGCCTCGGCCTCTTCCTCCGCCTCTGGAGGAACGTTGGCACCTGCCGCCCAGCAAACAGGGGATGTACCACCAACACCACCACCACCACCTCCGTCACCAAGCGTCTCAACCATGTCACACGCCAGCGTTCAGCTCTCCATCTCACAAACATTTGAGAGAAAGCGTAAATTCCCACCTAGCCACCCTCGATCCCTGGCCCTGAATGCCAGCATTTCTAAACTACTGGCCTATGAAATGCTGTCATTTAGGCTGGTGGACACAGACAGCTTCAAACAGCTCATGTCGCTTGCTGTCCCACAGTATGTTGTTCCTAGCCGCCACTACTTCTCCAAGAGAGCCGTGCCTTCCCTGCACAACCAAGTATCCGATAAAATCAAGTGTGCACTGCGCAACGCCATCTGTGGCAAGGTCCACCTAACCACAGATACGTGGACCAGTAAGCACGGCCAGGGACGCTATATCTCCCTAACTGCACACTGGGTAAATGTAGTGGCAGCTGGGCCCCAGGCAGAGGGCTGTTTGGCGCACGTCCTTCCGCCGCCAAGGATCGCAGGGCAACATTCTTTGCCTCCTGTTGCCACCTCCTCCTACTCGGCTTCCTCCTCCTCTTCTTCCACCTGCTCATCCAGTCAGCCACACACCTTCACCACCAACTTCAGCACAGCCCGGGGTAAACGTCAGCAGGCCATTCTGAAACTCATATGTTTGGGGGACAGGCCCCACACCGCACAGGAGTTGTGGCGGGGTATAGAACAACAGACCGACGAGTGGTTGCTGCCGGTGAGCCTCAAGCCCGGCCTGGTGGTGTGCGATAATGGGCGAAATCTCGTTGCAGCTCTGGGACTAGCCGGTTTGACGCACATCCCTTGCCTGGCGCATGTGCTGAATTTGGTGGTGCAGAAGTTTATTCACAACTACCCCGACATGTCAGAGCTGCTGCATAAAGTACGGGCCGACTGTTCGCGCTTCCGGCGTTCACATCCTGCCGCTGCTCGCCTGTCTGCGCTACAGCGTAACTTCGGCCTTCCCGCTCACCGCCTCATATGCGACGTGCCCACCAGGTGGAACTCCACCTTGCACATGCTGGACAGACTGTGCGAGCAGCAGCAGGCCATAGTGGAGTTTCAGCTGCAGCACGCACGGGTCAGTCGCACTGCGGAACAGCACCACTTCACCACCAATGACTGGGCCTCCATGCGAGACCTGTGTGCCCTGTTGCGCTGTTTCGAGTACTCCACCAACATGGCCAGTGGCGATGACGCCGTTATCAGTGTTACAATACCACTTCTATGTCTCCTTGAGAAAACACTTAGGGCGATGATGGAAGAGGAGGTGGCACAGGAGGAGGAAGAGGGGTCATTTTTAGCACTTTCAGGCCAGTCTCTTCGAAGTGACTCAGAGGGAGGTTTTTTGCAACAGCAGAGGCCAGGTACAAATGTGGCCAGCCAGGGCCCACTACTGGAGGACGAGGAGGACGAGGATGAGGAGGAGGTGGAGGAGGATGAGGATGAAGCATGGTCACAGCGGGGTGGCACCCAACGCAGCTCGGGCCCATCACTGGTGCGTGGCTGGGGGGAAAGGCAGGACGATGACGATACGCCTCCCACAGAGGCCAGCTTGTCCTTACCTCTGGGCAGCCTGGCACACATGAGCGACTACATGCTGCAGTGCCTTCGCAACGACAGCAGAGTTGCCCACATTTTAACGTGTGCGGACTACTGGGTTGCCACCCTGCTGGATCCATGCTACAAAGACAATGTGCCCACCTTACTTCCTTTACTGGAGCGTGATAGGAAGATGCGCGAGTACAAGCGCACGTTGGTAGACGCGCTACAGAGAGCATTCCCAAATGTCACAGGGGAACAAGTGGAAGCCCAAGGGCAAGGCAGAGGAGGAGCAAGAGGTCTCCAAGGCAGCTGTGTCAATGCCAGCTCCTCTGAGGGCAGGGTTAGCATGGCAGAGATGTGGAAAACTTTTGTCAACACGCCACAGCTAACTGCACCACCACCTGATACGCAACGTGTTAGCAGGAGGCAACATTTCACTAACATGGTGGAACAGTAAGTGTGCACACCCCTCCACGTACTGACTGATGGTTCGGCCCAATTCAACTTCTGGGTCTCTAAATTGTCCACGTGGCCAGAGCTAGCCTTTTATGCCTTGGAGGTGCTGGCCTGCCCGGCGGCCAGCGTTTTGTCTGAACGTGTATTCAGCACGGCAGGGGGCGTCATTACAGACAAACGCAGCCGCCTGTCTACAGCCAATGTGGACAAGCTGACGTTCATAAAAATTACCCAGGCATGGATCCCACAGGACCTGTCCATCCCTTGTGCAGATTAGACATTAACTACCTCCCCTTAACCATATATTATTGTGCTCCAGGGCACTTCCTCATTCAATCCTATTTTTATTTTCATTTTACCATTATATTGCAAGGCTACCCAAAGTTAAATGAACATCTCCTCTGCCTGGGTGCCGGGGCCTAAATATATGCCAATGGACTGTTCCAATGTTGGGTGACGTGAAGCCTGATTCTCTGCTATGACATGCAGACTGATTCTCTGCTGATATGAAGCCAGATTCTCTGTTACGGGACCTCTCTCCTCTGCCTGGGTGCTGGGCCTAAATATATGCCAATGGACTGTTGCAGTGGTGGCTGAAGTGAAGCCTGGTTCTCTTCTATGACATGCAGACTGATTCTCTGTTGACATGAAGCCAGATTCTCTGTTACGGGACCTCTCTCCTCTGCCTGTGTGCTGGGCCTAAATATATGCTAATGGACTGTTACAGTGGTGGCTGACGTGAAGCCTGGTTCTCTTCTATGACATGCAGACTGATTCTCTGCTGACATGAAGCCAGATTCTGTGTTACGGGACCTCTCTCCTCTGCCTGGGTGCTGGGCCTAAATATATGACAATGGACTGTTAGAGTGGTGGCTGACGTGAAGCCTGATTCTCTGCTATGACATGCAGACTGATTCTCGGCTGACATGAAGCCAGATTCTCTGTTACGGGACCTCTCTCCTCTGCCTGGGTGCTGGGCCTAAATATATGACAATGGACTGTTGCAGTGGTGGCTGACGTGAAGCCTGATTTTCTGCTATGACATGCAGACTGATTCTCTGCTGACATGAAGCCAGATTCTCTGTTACGGGACCTCTCTCCTCTGCCTGGGTGCCTGGGCCTAAATATATGCCAATGGACTGTTCCAATGTTGGGTGACGTGAAGCCTGATTTTCTGCTATGATATGCAGACTGATTCTCTGCTGACATGAAGTCAGATTCTCTGTTACGGGACCTCTCTCCTCTGCCTGTGTGTGTGCTGGGCCTAAATATATGCCAATGGACTGTTGCAGTGGTGGCTGACGTGAAGCCTGATTCTCTGCTATGGGACCTCTCTCCAATTGATATTGGTTAATTTTTATTTATTTTATTTTTATTTTTATTAATTTCCCTATCCACATTTGTTTGCAGGGGATTTACCTACATGTTGCTGCCTTTTGCAGCCTTCTAGCTCTTTCCTGGGCTGTTTTACAGCCTTTTTAGTGCCGAAAAGTTCGGATCCCCATTGACTTCAATGGGGTTCGGGTTCGGGACGAAGTTCGGATCGGGTTCGGATCCCGAACTCGAACATTTCCGGGAAGTTCGGCCGAACTTCTCGAACCCGAACATCCAGGTGTCCGCTCAACTCTAATCAAGACGGTAGGCAACAGGATTGATGACGGACAAGATTTTGTAAGGCCCAATAAACTTAGGACTAGAGTTGAGCGAACACCTGGATGTTCGGGTTCGAGAAGTTCGGCCGAACATCCCGGAAATGTTCGGGTTCGGGATCCGAACCCGATCCGAACTTCGTCCCGAACCCGAACCCCATTGAAGTCAATGGGGACCCGAACTTTTCGGCACTAAAAAGGCTGTAAAACAGCCCAGGAAAGAGCTAGAGGGCTGCAAAAGGCAGCAACATGTAGGTAAATCCCCTGCAAACAAATGTGGATAGGGAAATGAATTAAAATAAAAATTAAATAAATAAAAATTAACCAAAATCAATTGGAGAGAGGTTCCATAGCAGAGAATCTGGCTTCCCGTCACCCACCACTGGAACAGTCCATTCTCAGATATTTAGGCCCCGGCACCCAGGCAGAGGAGAGAGGTCCCGTAACAGAGAATCTGTCTTCATGTCAGCAGAGAATTAGTCTGCATGTCATAGCAGAGAATGAGGCTTCACGTCAGCCACCACTGCAACAGTCCATTGGCATATATTTAGGCCCAGCACCCAGGCAGAGGAGGGAGGTCCCGTAACAGAGAATCTGTCTTCATGTCAGCAGAGAATTAGTCTGCATGTCATAGCAGAGAATGAGGCTTCACGTCAGCCACCACTGCAACAGTCCATTGGCATATATTTAGGCCCAGCATACACACAGGCAGAGGAGAGAGGTCCCGTAACAGACAATCTGGCTTCATGTCAGCAGAGAATCAGTCTGCATGTCATAGCAGAGAATGAGGCTTCACGTCAGCCACCACTGCAACAGTCCATTGGCATATATTTAGGCCCAGCACCCAGGCAGAGGAGGGAGGTCCCGTAACAGAGAATCTGTCTTCATGTCAGCAGAGAATTAGTCTGCATGTCATAGCAGAGAATGAGGCTTCACGTCAGCCACCACTGCAACAGTCCATTGGCATATATTTAGGCCCAGCACCCAGGCAGAGGAGGGAGGTCCCGTAACAGAGAATCTGTCTTCATGTCAGCAGAGAATTAGTCTGCATGTCATAGCAGAGAATGAGGCTTCACGTCAGCCACCACTGCAACAGTCCATTGGCATATATTTAGGCCCAGCACACACACAGGCAGAGGAGAGAGGTCCCGTAACAGAGAATCTGGCTTCATGTCAGCAGAGAATCAGTCTGCATGTCATAGCAGAGAATGAGGCTTCACGTCAGCCACCACTGCAACAGTCCATTGGCATATATTTAGGCCCAGCACACACACAGGCAGAGGAGAGAGGTCCCGTAACAGAGGATCTGGCTTCATGTCAGCAGAGAATCAGTCTGCATGTCATAGCAGAGAATCAGGCTTCACGTCAGCCACCACTGCAACAGTCCATTGTCATAAATTTAGGCCCAGCACCCAGGCAGAGGAGAGAGGTCCCGTAACAGAGAATCTGGCTTCATGTCAGCAGAGAATCAGTCTTCATATCATAGCAGAGAATCAGGCTTCACGTCACCCACCACTGTAAGAGTCAATTTTCATAAATTTAGGCCCAGAACCCAGGCAGAGGAGAAAGGTCCCGTAACAGACAATCTGGCTTCATGTCAGCAGAGAATCAGTCTTCATATCATAGCAGAGAATCAGGCTTCACGTCACCCACCACTGTAAGAGTCAATTTTCATAAATTTAGGCCCAGAACCCAGGCAGAGGAGAAAGGTCCCGTAACAGACAATCTGGCTTCATGTCAGCAGAGAATCAGTCTTCATATCATAGCAGAGAATCAGGCTTCACGTCACCCACCACTGTAAGAGTCAATTTTCATAAATTTAGGCCCAGAACCCAGGCAGAGGAGAAAGGTCCCGTAACAGACAATCTGGCTTCATGTCAGCAGAGAATCAGTCTTCATATCATAGCAGAGAATCAGGCTTCACGTCACCCACCACTGTAAGAGTCAATTTTCATAAATTTAGGCCCAGAACCCAGGCAGAGGAGAAAGGTCCCGTAACAGACAATCTGGCTTCATGTCAGCAGAGAATCAGTCTTCATATCATAGCAGAGAATCAGGCTTCACGTCACCCACCACTGCAACAGTCCATTGGCATATATTTAGGCCTAGCACACAGGCAGAGCAGAGAGGTCCCGTAACAGACAATCTGGCTTCATGACAGCAGAGAATCAGTCTGCATGTCATAGCAGAGAATCAGGCTTCACGTCAGCCACCACTGCAACAGTCCATTGTCATAAATTTAGGCCCAGCACCCAGGCAGAGGAGAGAGGTCCCGTAACAGACAATCTGGCTTCATGTCAGCAGAGAATTAGTCTGCATGTCATAGCAGAGAATCAGGCTTCATGTCAGCCACCACTGCAACAGTCCATTGGCATATATTTAGGCCTAGCACACAGGCAGAGGAGAGGTTCATTCAACTTTGGGTAGCATCGCAATATAATGGTAAAATGAAAATAAAAATAGGATTGAATGAGGAAGTGCCCTGGAGTCCAATAATATATGGTTATGGGGAGGTAGTTAATGTCTAATCTGGACAAGGGACGGACAGGTCCTGTGGGATCCATGCCTGGTTCATTTTTATGAACGTCAGCTTGTCCACATTGGCTGTAGACAGGCGGCTGCGTTTGTCTGTAATGACGCCCCCTGCCGTGCTGAATACACGTTCAGACAAAACGCTGGCTGCCGGGCAGGCCAGCACCTCCAAGGCATAAAAGGCTAGCTCTGGCCACGTGGACAATTTAGAGACCCAGAAGTTGAATGGGGCCGAACCATCAGTCAGTACGTGGAGGGGTGTGCACACGTACTGTTCCACCATGTTAGTGAAATGTTGCCTCCTGCTAACACGTTGCGTATCAGGTGGTGGTGCAGTTAGCTGTGGCGTGTTGACAAAAGTTTTCCACATCTCTGCCATGCTAACCCTGCCCTCAGAGGAGCTGGCCGTGACACAGCTGCCTTGGCGACCTCTTGCTCCTCCTCTGCCTTGGCCTTGGGCTTCCACTTGTTCCCCTGTGACATTTGGGAATGCTCTCAGTAGCGCGTCTACCAACGTGCGCTTGTACTCGCGCATCTTCCTATCACGCTCCAGTGCAGGAAGTAAGGTGGGCACATTGTCTTTGTAGCGTGGATCCAGCAGGGTGGCAACCCAGTAGTCCGCACAGGTTAAAATGTGGGCAACTCTGCTGTCGTTGCGCAGGCACTGCAGCATGTAGTCGCTCATGTGTGCCAGGCTGCCCAGGGGTAAGGACAAGCTGTCCTCTGTGGGAGGCGTATCGTCATCGTCCTGCCTTTCCCCCCAGCCACGCACCAGTGATGGACCCGAGCTGCGTTGGGTGCCACCCCGCTGTGACCATGCTTCATCCTCATCCTCCTCCACCTCCTCCTCATCCTCGTCCTCCTCGTCCTCCAGTAGTGGGCCCTGGCTGGCCACATTTGTACCTGGCCTCTGCTGTTGCAAAAAACCTCCCTCTGAGTCACTTCGAAGAGACTGGCCTGAAAGTGCTAAAAATGACCCCTCTTCCTCATCCTCCTCCTCCTCCTCCTGGGCCACCTCCTGTTCCATCATCGCCCTAAGTGTTTTCTCAAGGAGACATAGAAGTGGTATTGTAACGCTGATAACGGTGTCATCGCCACTGGCCATGTTGGTGGAGTACTCGAAACAGCGCAACAGGGCACACAGGTCTCGCATGGAGGCCCAGTCATTGGTGGTGAAGTGGTGCTGTTCTGTAGTGCGACTGACCCGTGCGTGCTGCAGCTGAAACTCCACTATGGCCTGCTGCTGCTCGCACAGTCTGTCCAGCATGTGCAAGGTGGAGTTCCACCTGGTGGGCACGTCGCATATGAGGCGGTGAGCGGGAAGGCCGAAGTTACGCTGTAGCGCAGACAGGCGAGCAGCGGCAGGATGTGAACGCCGGAAGCGCGAACAGACGGCCCGCACTTTATGCAGCAGCTCTGACATGTCGGGGTAGTTGTGAATGAACTTCTGCACCACCAAATTCAGCACATGCGCCAAGCAAGGGATGTGCGTCAAATTGGCTAGTCCCAGAGCTGCAACGAGATTTCGCCCATTATCACACACCACCAGGCCGGGCTTGAGGCTCACCGGCAGCAACCACTCGTCGGTCTGTTGTTCAATACCCCGCCACAACTCCTGTGCGGTGTGGGGCCTGTCCCCCAAACATATGAGTTTCAGAATGGCCTGCTGACGTTTACCCCGGGCTGTGCTGAAGTTGGTGGTGAAGGTGTGTGGCTGACTGGATGAGCAGGTGGAAGAAGAGGAGGAGGAAGCCGAGAAGGAGGAGGTGGCAACAGGAGGCAAAGAATGTTGCCCTGCGATCCTTGGCGGCGGAAGGACGTGCGCCAAACAGCTCTCCGCCTGGGGCCCAGCTGCCACTACATTTACCCAGTGTGCAGTTAGGGAGATATAGCGTCCCTGGCCGTGCTTACTGGTCCACGTATCTGTGGTTAGGTGGACCTTGCTACAGATGGCGTTGCGCAGTGCACACTTGATTTTATCGGATACTTGGTTGTGCAGGGAAGGCACGGCTCTCTTGGAGAAGTAGTGCCGGCTGGGAACAACATACTGTGGGACAGCAAGCGACATGAGCTGTTTGAAGCTGTCTGTGTCCACCAGCCTAAATGACAGCATTTCATAGGCCAGTAGTTTAGAAATGCTGGCATTCAGGGCCAGGGATCGAGGGTGGCTAGGTGGGAATTTACGCTTTCTATCAAATGTTTGTGAGATGGAGAGCTGAACGCTGGCGTGTGACATGGTTGAGACGCTTGGTGACGGAGGTGGTGGTGGTGGTGTTGGTGGTACATCCCCTGTTTGCTGGGCGGCAGGTGCCAACGTTCCTCCAGAGGCGGAGGAAGAGGCCGAGGCGGCAGCAGCAGAATAGGCCGAGGCGGCAGCAGCAGAAGAGGTAGCAGGGGGAGCCTGAGTGACTTCCTTGGTTTTAAGGTGTTTACTCCACTGCAGTTCATGCTTTGCATGCAGGTGCCTGGTCATGCAGGTTGTGCTCAGGTTCAGAACGTTAATGCCTCGCTTCAGGCTCTGATGGCACAGCGTGCAAACCACTCGGGTCTTGTCGTCAGCACATTGTTTGAAGAAGTGCCATGCCAGGGAACTCCTTGAAGCTGCCTTTGGGGTGCTCGGTCCCAGATGGCGGCGGTCAGTAGCAGGCGGAGTCTCTTGGCGGCGGGTGTTCTGCTTTTGCCCACTGCTCCCTCTTTTGCTACGCTGTTGGCTCGGTCTCACCACTGCCTCTTCCTCCGAACTGTGAAAGTCAGTGGCACGACCTTCATTCCATGTGGGGTCTAGGACCTCATCGTCCCCTGCATCGTCTTCCACCCAGTCTTGATCCCTGACCTCCTGTTCAGTCTGCACACTGCAGAAAGACGCAGCAGTTGGCACCTGTGTTTCGTCATCATCAGAGACATGCTGAGGTGGTATTCCCATGTCCTCATCATCAGGAAACATAAGTGGTTGTGCGTCAGTGCATTCTATGTCTTTCACCGCTGGGGAAGGGCTAGGTGGATGCCCTTGGGAAACCCTGCCAGCGGAGTCTTCAAACAGCATAAGAGACTGCTGCATAACTTGAGGCTGAGACAGTTTCCCTGGTATGCATGGGGGTGATGTGACAGACTGATGGGGTTGGTTTTCAGGCGCCATCTGTGCGCTTTCTGCAGAAGACTGGGTGGGAGATAATGTGAACGTGCTGGATCCACTGTCGGCCACCCAATTGACTATTGCCTGTACCTGCTCAGGCCTTACCATCCTTAGAACGGCATTGGGCCCCACCATATATCGCTGTAAATTCTGGCGGCTACTGGGACCTGAGGTAGTTGGTACACTAGGACGTGTGGATGTGGCAGAACGGCCACGTCCTCTCCCAGCACCAGAGGGTCCACTAACACCACCACGACCATGTCCACGTCCGCGTCCCTTACTAGATGTTTTTCTCATTGTTATGGTTCACCACAACAACAAATATATTATTTGGCCCAATGTATTGTATTCAAATTCAGCGGGATATAAATTTGAGGCCTAGTATTTAGGCGCTGGGTGACCGGTATGGATTTAGTGACAGAATTAGACTTGGAAATGCACAGAAGCGTGTGTGTGAAGTTATTCTGAATGACCCAATGTGCACCTTGAATATTATATACCCTTTTTGGGATAGATTTCAAATAGCTCTGATATAGCAGGAACCACTAAATTATGAAATTGCTAAATTGGGAATTGTACTTCAACCCAGAACAAAAAATGTGCTTTGACGGGCACTAAATAACTTTCCCAGCTACAACAGGACAGCGGTAACGAGAGATTTAGAGGGATTTAAATTTGAGGCCTAGTATTTAGGCGCTGGGTGACAGGTATGGGTTTAGTGACAGAATTAGACTTGGAAATACACAGTAGCGGGTGTGTGTGAAGTTATTCTGAATGACCCAATGTGCACCTTCAATATTATATACCCTTTTAGGGATAGATTTCAAATAGCTCTGATATAGCAGAAACCACTAAATTATGAAATTGCTAAATTGGGAATTGTACTTCAACCCAGAACAAAAAATGTGCTTTGACGGACACTAAATATCTTGCCCAGCAACAACAGTACAGCGGTGGGTAACGAGAGATTTAGAGGGATTTAAATTTGAGGCCTAGTATTTAGGCGCTGGGTCACCGGTATGGATTTAGTGACAGAATTAGACTTGGAAATGCACAGTAGCGTGTGTGTGAAGTTATTCTGAATGACCCTATGTGCACCTTCAATATTATATACCCTTTTAGGGATAGATTTCAAATAGCTCTGATATAGCAGAAACCACTAAATTATGAAATTGCTAAATTGGGAATTGTACTTCAACCCAGAACAAAAAATGTGCTTTGACGGACACTAAATATCTTGCCCAGCAACAACAGTACAGCGGTGGGTAACGAGAGATTTAGAGGGATTTAAATTTGAGGCCTAGTATTTAGGCGCTGGGTCACCGGTATGGATTTAGTGACAGAATTAGACTTGGAAATGCACAGAAGCGTGTGTGTGAAGTTATTCTGAATGACCCAATGTGCACCTTCAATATTATATACCCTTTTAGGGATAGATTTCAAATAGCTCTGATATAGCAGAAACCACTAAATTATGAAATTGCTAAATTGGGAATTGTACTTCAACCCAGAACAAAAAATGTGCTTTGACGGACACTAAATATCTTGCCCAGCAACAACAGTACAGCGGTAACGAGAGATTTAGAGGGATTTAAATTTGAGGCCTAGTATTTAGGCGCTGGGTGACAGGTATGGGTTTAGTGACAGAATTAGACTTGGAAATACACAGTAGCGGGTGTGTGTGAAGTTATTCTGAATGACCCAATGTGCACCTTCAATATTATATACCCTTTTTGGGATAGATTTCAAATAGCTCTGATATAGCAGGAACCACTAAATTATGAAATTGCTAAATTGGGAATTGTATTTCAACCCAGAACAAGAAATGTGCTTGAACGGACACTAAATAACTCGCCCAGCTACAGCACTAGGGACAGATTTAGCTGGATATAAATTTGAGGCCTAGTATTTAGGCGCTGGGTGACCGGTATGGATTTAGTGACAGAATTAGACTGGGATATGGCCAAAAAATAAACAGACTATTGCTGGTTAAATGCACTTGGTGTGACAGCTTCACCCTGATGTAGGCTTTAGCCAAAAAACAACCACACCATTGAGGGTTAAATGCACTTGGTGACAGGCGCAGCTTGCCCCTGATTTTGTATATGGCCAAAAAATGAACAGACTATTGCTGGTTAAATGCACTTGGTGTGACAGCTTCACCCTGATGTAGGCTTTAGCCAAAAAACAACCACACCATTGAGGGTTAAATGCACTTGGTGACAGGCGCAGCTTGCCCCTGATTTTGTATATGGCCAAAAAATGAACAGACTATTGCTGGTTAAATGCACTTGGTGTCACAGCTTCACCCTGATGTAGGCTTTAGCCAAAAAACAACCACACCATTGAGGGTTAAATGCACTTGGTGACAGGCGCAGCTTGCCCCTGATTTTGTATATGGCCAAAAAATGAACAGACTATTGCTGGTTAAATGCACTTGGTGTGACAGCTTCACCCTGATGTAGGCTTTAGCCAAAAAACAACCACACCATTGAGGGTTAAATGCACTTGGTCGCAGCTTGTGCTGGCGCACCACAAGACACAAAATGGCCGCCGATCACCCCAGAAAAATGAGACTGACAAACGGTCTGTGCAGCCTAAAAACAGTGAGCAATTGAGGATCAGCAGCTCAATGATCCACAGCTGCAGATCGATCAGTTAATCAAGTCCTTTGGAGGAGTTAATCTGCCTAATCTCGCCCTACTGTCGCAGCCGCAACCTCTCCCTACGCTAATCAGAGCAGAGTGACGGGCGGCGCTATGTGACTCCAGCTTAAATAGAGGCTGGGTCACATGGTGCTCTGGCCAATCACAGCCATGCCAATAGTAGGCATGGCTGTGATGGCCTCTTGGGGCCAGGAGTATGACGCTTGTTGATTGGCTGCTTTGCAGCCTTTCAAAAAGCGCCAAGAAAGCGTCACAAAAGCGCCAAGAAAGCGACGAACACCGAACCCGAACCCGGACTTTTACGAAAATGTCCGGGTTCGGGTCCGTGTCACGGACACCCCAAAATTCGGTACGAACCCGAACTATACAGTTCGAGTTCGCTCATCCCTACTTAGGACCCAACTTCCAGGAGGGAATTTTTAATTTTATATTCTTAGTAGACAACCATACCAGATCACCAACATTCAGGTCCGGACCAGGCACACGTCTCTTATCTGCCACACGCTTATATCTCTCACTCATGCTCTTTAGATTATCCTGAATCTTTTGCCAAATAGATGACAAAGACGAGGAGAATCTGTCCTCATCAGGTAAACCAGAAGCCCCTTCTCCAGAGAATGTCCCAAACTGCGGATGAAACCCATATGCACCAAAAAATGGTGACTTATCAGAGGACTCCTGACGACGGTTATTTAAAGCAAACTCAGCAAGGTAGAGAAAAGAACACCAATCCTCCTGATTCTCCGCCACAAAACAACGCAGATATGTCTCCAGATTCTGATTGACACGCTCTGTTTGGCCATTCAACTGCGGGTGGAAAGCAGAAGAGAATGACAACCAAACCCCCAAGCGAGAACAGATGGCCTTCCAGAATATGGAAACAAACTGCGTGCCCTTATCAGAGACTATGTCTGAAGGGATACCATGCAGTTTGACAATGTGATCAATAAATGCCTGCGCCAGCTTTTTAGCATTGGGCAAGCCAGGAAAAGGAACAAAATGCGCCATTTTGCTAAAACAGTCGACCACCACCAGAATCACCGTCTTCCCCAAGTAGCGAGGCAGGTCTGTAATGAAATCCATGGACAGATGTGTCCAAGGACGGGAAGGAATGGGTAACGGAAGGAGAGGACCCTATGGCCGTGAATGAGGGACTTTGGCACGAGCGCAGGTCTCGCAGGCTGCCACAAAACCCTCAACCGACTTACGAAGAGCCGGCCACCAGAATCTTCGAGCAATGAGATCCACTGTGGCTCTACCCCCCGGGTGCCCAGCAAGGACAGTATCGTGGTGCGCCTTAAAAACCTTGTGTTGTAAAGTGAGAGGCACAAACAACCTCCCAGGAGGACAAAGATCAGGAGCCTCTGCCTGGGCTGCCTGAACCTCTGCCTCCAATTCAGGATAAAGAGCCGAGACCACCACACCTTCAGCCAAAATGGGACCCGGGTCTTCAAAGTTCCCCCCTCCCGGAAAACAACGTGACAGGGCATCCGCCTTCACATTCTTAACCCCAGGGCGGAACGTGACAACAAAATTAAACCTTGAAAAGAACAAAGACCATCTGGCCTGTCTCGGGTTCAGACGCTTGGCCGATTCCAAGTAGGAGAGATTCTTATTGTCGGTAAACACGGTAAAAGGGTGTCTGGCTCCCTCTAGCCAATGGCGCCATTCCTCAAAAGCTAACTTGATGGCCAACAACTCCCTATCTCCCACATCGTAATTTCTCTCTGCGGAGGAGAGTTTCTTCGAGAAAAAGGCACACGGTCGCCATTTGGCAGGAGAGGGACCCTGAGACAAGACCGCACCCACACCCACCTCAGAAGCGTCCACCTCAACTATGAAGGGCAGAGAGATATCAGGTTGTACCAAGATGGGAGCGGAAGCAAAACTCTCCTTGATACTAGAAAAAGCCTTACTTGCCTCTACCGACCAGGAGGAAAAATGTACCCCCTTTCTAGTCATATCAGTGAGTGGTTTAACAACAGAGGAATAATTCAAAATAAACTTCCTGTAATAATTGGCAAAACCCAAAAAACGCATCAGCGCCTTCTGATTCTCAGAAAGCTCCCACTCAAGCACAGCACGGACCTTCTCGGGGTCCATGCGAAAACCAGAAGCGGAGAGAAGAAACCCCAGAAATTGAATTTCTGGAACTGCAAACACACATTTTTCCAGTTTAGCGTACAATTTATTCTCCCGCAGGATGAGCAGGACCTTACGTAGGTGATCCTTATGAGTTTTGAAATCAGGAGAAAAAAATCTAAATGTCATCTAGATACACTAGTACAAATTTCCCCATTAAATGATAAAAAATGCTGTTCACAAAATGCTGAAAAACGGCTGGAGCATTCATCAAACCAAAAGGCATAACCAAATTTTCAAAATGGCCCTCAGGGGTATTGAAGGCCGTCTTCCATTCATCTCCTTCTCTGACCCTGACCAGGTTGTATGCCCCTCCTAAGTCCAACTTGGAAAAAACTTTAGCCCCAACAACCTGGTTAAACAGGCCCGGGATCAGAGGAAGCGGATAAGGGTCACGAATTGTGATACTGTTCAGCTCCCTGAAATACAGACATGGTCTTAAAGAACCATCTTTTTTCTTAACAAAGAAAAAAAACAGCGGCAACAGGTGACTTCGAGGGTCGTATGTGTCCCTTTCTCAGGCTCTCAGAGATATAAGCACGCATAGCGACCCTTTCAGGTTGGGAGAGATTGTATAAACGAGATTTAGGCAATTTGGCGCCTGGGGTGAGATTAATAGGGCAATCGTACTCCCTGTGAGAGGGTAACTCCTGAACACCACTCTCAGAAAACACATCCGAAAATTCAGAGAGAAAAGATGGTACAGTCTTAGTAGAAACCTCTGAAAGAGATGCCGTGAGGCAATTCTCTCTGCAAAAGTCACTCCAACCATTTATTTGCCTCGCTTGCCAATCAATGGTGGGGTTATGTTTAGTGAGCCAGGGTAGCCCCAACACTAGAGGAGTAGGCAACTCGCTTAGGACGAAACATGACACATCCTCAACATGAGTATCACTCACAATCAAACGGATATTGTGAACTATGCCCTTTAACGATTTCTGAGAAAGTGGAGTGGAATCAATAGCAAAAACAGGTATATCCTTTCCCAAAGTGCATACCTGGAAACCATGAGTTATAGCACATTGATTATCAATGAGATTGACAGCTGCTCCACTATCTACAAAAATCTCACAAAAAATGTTCTTGCTCTCTAGCGCCACCCTGGCAGGTAGGACAAAACGGGAACTACAAGCAAACGGAAAACATTCAATTTCCGCATCAACCTTGCCAATAGTAACAGATGGAACGTTTTTAGAGGATTTTTTTCTTTTTGTTTCTTTATTACTCTCAAAAAACTGCCTGAATCTCCTAGAGGGACAAACATTTGCCAAATAATTTATACCTCCACAACAAAAACAAACCCTCCTCTGAGAGCTGAATGTTCTATTGTCAGAGGCAAACAAACCCAGCTGCATGGGTTCCTGCTCAGAAGGGATTGAGAGAGACTGAGACCCCTGCGCACTGAATCAGACCGTCTGAGTATGACAGGAAGGAGAGATCTCTCCTCTCTCTCTAAGACGCCTGTCAATACGAACGGCCCGAGACATGGCAGAGTCCAAGGAGATAGGTCGCTCATGAAAGGCAAATGCATCTTTCAATCCCTCTGAAAGACCATGGCAAAATTGACTTCGGAGTGCAGCATCATTCCAACCAGTATTAGCTGCCCATCTCCGAAATTCTGAACAGTATATCTCTTCGGACTGTTTACCCTGGCATAAAAGACGTAGTCTAGACTCAGCCAGAGCAATACGATCCGGATCATCATATATCTGACCCAGGGCTAAAAAAAAATCATCCACTGAACGGAGGGGCTGTGCCCCCACTGGCAGCGAAAAGGCCCAAGACTGAGCGTTATCCCTGAGCAGTGAGATGATGATCCCCACCCTCCACTCCTCATCACCAGAGGAATGGGGAGGTAGGCAAAAATGGAGTTTGCAAGCCTCTTTAAAACGAACAAAATTCTCACTACCCCCGGAGAACGTATCCGGGAGCGAGATCTTAGGCTCAGAACAAACTCCATGAACGCAAGCTGAACCGGTCACCTGAAACTGATTTACAGTTTTACGGAGATCTGCTACCTCCAATGAAATACCCTGCATGCGTTCAGTCAAAAGTGAAACCGGATCCATGCTTGAGACGGTTTTGGCGGTTTATAATGTCACGGATGGTGTTACAGAAAACTAGAAGACACAAATGAAGATCCGACTGACTTGATCCAAAACTAAGGAACAGGAGGGTAAGCCCTGTAAGAGCCCTAGCTCTCTCCCTTACTGCTCAGCCTATGCAAAAATCTCAATGGTAGAAAATTGCATACCCTCGTTCCTCGACTGTATGCACCTGAACACCCTATAATAGTGAGGGGACACGACCACCGGCTCCCTACACTTAATACGGAGGGAGTCAGGGTCACCTCGGATCAAGCCCACAGGCAAACAGAAATAAAGAAAACAGACTTATCTTGTGGATGCAGTAGTAACAGCTTCTAGCATCAGCACACTCCAGGAAGTTGTATAAACCGCAAAGTGATGCAGTATGGGAGGGGATTTAAAGGGATGCAATCAGTGTAACTAGATGACAGCTGAGAGAGGGAAACGAGATGATAAAACAAAAGCAAAACAAAAGAACCTCAGGCAGGAGGTTCCGAAGAACGTCTGTCAGAGCTTCTCAAATGTCTGGCGGTGACATTCTGCCCAAATGTAGGCTGCATTAGGGGGAACCATATATGAGGGGAAGAAAAAATCAGGATGGCAGACAACCCATAAATGGCACATCAACTAAAGGTATAGATATAGCATACACAAGAGACACACAAGAGCCTCTAGAATCATCTTTAATAATAGCCTATGCTACACATTATAGGCAAAAACTATTTTTTCTACTATTTGTTGTAATAGACTTTGAAAACCGTTATACACAGCAGTCAGTCTGAGGAGCCAGAGCCACAAGAGAAGGGAGAAAATATCAGCCTGAATCATTCATGAGGCAGGAGGTATGTCCTAGACTATCTAAGAGTCCCTGTAGCAATGTAGTTAGGATGTAGTCACAGATCACAGCTCTGTTCTCATGGAGCTGGGCTAAAAAGCAGACAAAGAGCAGGCACAGAGGAAAATACATAGCAGGTAGGCATTCCTTGTAGGAACTGTCTTACATATAATTTTTGAGGTCATAACTGGACAGTAACTTTTATGGTGAAACTCTCCAAGGTTTAAAGGGGTGCATGGAGATGGGACTAAGCACTAACCTCAGGTGGCCAGGAGTATGAAAACTGGGCAGGAGCTCCGCTGTTTCTGTAGCTTTTAATGCTGCAGATTGTTAGGCTGTTTCTATAACTCAGGAGCCACGGGAGCAGCATAGCTTGTGCTGCTACGCTATTTACATAGCTCCCTTTCACTGAAATGGGAATTACGGAGAGACTGTATAGCCAGCCCACTTGGCAGTTTCCATAAACCCGGCCACTAGAGTGCTCAGTCCCATCTAGCCATGAAATATGCTGAAAAATATGAAAATAGTCCTATCTAGAGCAAATGGGGGCCAGGAGTAATAGTGTGGGTGGCTGTAGACGTTGACCATTTGGGAGTCAGTAACAGTGACAAACTGTAGGATCAGAATCATGACATGGGGGCAAAAGTGAAAAAAAAAAATAGAATCCAGACAAAGTGCACAGTCAAAGAATGAAGGACAAGAATGAGATCAAGTTCAGGATAAAGCTACATAGGCCAGAATCCAAAGCTCAGGACATCACACATGGAGAAATAGATATAAGGTTGTGGGAAGATGTGCGGGTTATTGAGTGTGCTGTACTGTTTGCTCTTATTTTATGTATATTATTGCAAGGAGTGCAGTGGTGGAGAGAACTTTGGGCAGGGTTGTTTAGCCACCATTACTAGTGTCACATTGGCCCACCAGAGTACCAGAGGATCCCCTGTTGGGTCCAGGCTCTGAATCCAGCTGCTTTTGGAGGTAATCACTTGCCCCTAGGTTCTATGTTTTTAATCAAAACCAATTAGATAATGTTGATGATAAACGGGTTGGGCCTCAAGAATAATTTCCTCTGGTGGGTCCAAGGAACTCCAGCCTGACAATGGCCATTACTGATAAAAATTGTAGTACTGGGTGGGTAGAGTAATGTCATCGCCCTTGCTTGCCAGAGTGGGCAGGTGGTGGGTGTTCCATGTGATCTACCTGGGAAGAGTCCAGTGGGCATAAGTTACACTGAGTTACCACTAAGTGAGTTTAGAGTCTGTGATGGAGCCTCAGTTGCATGAATAAAAATCTATTTTCCATTGATTCTCCAAAATGTGAATTCTTTACTTTTAATTAATATTTGAGACTAAAATAAGGTGAATCAGGATTTTCTATATTTTACTTCCAGGCTTTCAAGAAAAAATAAATAAAATTAAGCTGCACAATAAACTACAGAAAAACAAGATTCCAGACAGGTACCGAGTCCATGACAAACATACCGGAGTAGACAAAAACAATGATGATGGAGAGTGCGGGGAAGGGAACGTGGGGCTCCCAGTAGGCTCTGCTTTGGGGGGTAAATGACTGACTATTAAGCATACACAAGTTGTGTCACCTGTGGTGTAAGAATGCCGGAAAGATGTCCCGCGCTGACTCCATGCAGACAGGCCTCCTAGGCTGTTTATTTTCATTGCAGGGTCTTTATTTTGGATTGTAGGAGTAGAAGGCAGGCCAATTGTAGTGGCGAGATATAGCTCAGCACTTTCTCATGCAGTATAACTGCTTGTATTTTAACTCTTTCTAGGAGTAAGATGTGGCAACCACTTATATGACATTCAGTGTCGGTTTGGGTGTGAGCCAAATCTAAATAATGGTCTGATCAGAGCCAAAAGACCTCTGAGTAGGAGACAAATGAAACACAGCACTCTGAAAGGTATTGGTAGGTCTACCCTCATCAACCACGACATTCAGGCATTGCCTGGTAGATTTGAGGTACTGGGCAAGGTTTGAAACAAGTGCATACTTTAGATGGCAGGCATTTTGTATAACTACATCTACTCCAACTCTTCATAGATGTGGAGCTGCTGGGCATCTGTCAAAACATACTCAACAATTCTGCTAAACCTGGGTGGCAGAAGGAGAAAATAAAGTAGTCAGTTGTCTACTTCACACACCATCAAGATTCACAGCCACCTACAAAATCTAGTCCAGCTGCATACTTAGATGCTGGCAGGTTTTACGGACAGGGATGCAGAGTAGAACAGACAGGAGAAAGACCAAGAAGGACTTGAGGGTGTTGAAAGCAGCTTGGCAGCAAGGCAGAGACTGTTGGGTAACTCAAAGTGTGGATTTTAATGGTTGGATTCTCAGGTGATCCACTGGATGGTCCCTAAAAGATGGTTGGAAGATCTGATGAGCTGCACTAATGTTGTCAAGACAGATCTGAGTCAGCGACAGGAAGGTAAACGTTAGGTCCAAGATCAATGTCAAAAGGGAGATCAGTAGGTCAGGCCAAGGGTCGGCATTTAGATAATCAAGTCAGGATGGGTCAAAGACAAGGAACAAGGAGATGGCCTGGAAACTCATCCACAGAGAATGTTAGTCAAGCACTGTGTCTAACCTGGAGATGAATGCAGGCCACAGAGGATAGATATAGCTCCGCTATTTTGTGCATTTGGTATTATTTAGGCACTGCATGAGGCCCAGGGACCTAGAGTCCTTAACTTGACACAATATTTGAAGGATTCAGGACATACATGGGGTAGTCTAGGGATTTGTAACCAGTGACCCAGTGCATAAACCATTAATGGCACCCCAGTTCACCAACTTTAATTATACCTATAAAAGTATTTTCATGTGTGCAAATTATTTATTTTTCTCCGTTTTGGGATCCTAGATCTATAGTTAGTTAAATGTATTACTAAAAGGGGTTGTCCAAGTTCAGAGCTGATCTAGGATATCAGCTCCCCAACAAACATTAATACTGTATCAGTGGAGCATTGGAGCATTTCTACCTCTGATGCTCCCCCTTGCCCTTCATAACTTCAGTGCCTCTACCACCAGATATAGGGGTTATTAAGACCGACATCTTACACATTGGCCTTAATAAATATTTGTCATTACTTTAACTATGTTTGGTTAAAAAGATCAAAAAACACCACAAAAAACAAACATATAAGCAATTACACTTAAAGGGAACCTGTCACCAGTTTTATGGTGTCCTAACTAAGGGCAACATAAATAAGTGACTGATTGTCTTAGCAAAATGCTGGGTCACTTTCTTTAATTGACCCAGTCAATCTGCCAACATCTTGTATTGAAAAGCTCCAGCTGATAATGATGAGTCATGAATATTCATGAGCTCCTGACTCTCCCGTCCACCTGCTGCTGAATGACAGTTTGTTTCCATATGACTCAGCAGCAGGTGGGCAGGGGAGTGGCTATAGCTCTGAATGAAATATACGCTGGACTCGATGACATCACGCAGGACTCCAATCAGCTCATTAGCATGTGGCATCTTTGTGTGTATATTATGAGGTAACCATCTGTCACACCAGTAAGTGAAAACATCTAAGGTACTTTTTAGTAGTTAATGATTGTATATAATTAGTTAGATTATAATCAAATATCCACATGACAGGTTCCCTTTAAGTATTCACCTAAGTGCTGGTGATAAGGTAAATCCTAGACCATGCAGTGACCTAGTGTGGTCTTCACAGCTCAATTCTTATAACTGAACAGTCTTACTGGATCCTGATGTAGGTGATGCTGTAGATCCGGTACTGGACAGTGGTCCCATATTCAGATGTTGGATGATCCACACATAAGTTGATTGGATCTGGGCATCTGTATGGTAGTAGTACTGCTTGTTGGAGAGATGTCTATCCTTAGAAGACCCTGCAATGTGTAGGGAGGGAAACTGTCAAGGCCTACCTACCTATACAGAGCACCCGTCCCGAAAGGGCCAACCTGTCCGGAACCTGCCCCTGCGCACTGCCAAATGCCTTGTGTAGTTCCTGAGACCTTCTCCCAACGTGATACGTTTATGTCCCAGACTCATCCGGGAATATAAAATGTAATACTATTGGTAATGGCTAGCGCTAAGCGAGCGCGCTTGGCCGAACACCAGTTCGGCTTGAGAATCATGATGCTCGGCCGAATACCTCGATTGTGATGCTCAAGTCAGTGTATTTAAATCCAATTTAGCCTCTATTTCTGAAAAGTTTCTGCTGGGATTTTAACTCGCAACCTTCTACATTAGAGGCAAGGACTTTAACCACTCAGCTATAAAGCTGAATGATAAACTGTGTCAGAAAAACCTCATAGTAGTTTGTCATGCAGTAAGTATTCCTATACAGCAGAAGTATCATTTCATATTTCACTGCAGGTTAACATATAGCTATATAGTGTAGTGGTTAATATTCTTGGCTCTAATGTAAAAGGTTGTGAGTTCAAAATTTGATTTAAACATATATATTTGTATATGTTAGGCACCCCCTGCTCTGAAGAGGGGAGGGTGCCAGGTCCCACTGAGGTCTATGCAGAAGATTGCTGTACAGTGAGGGAATCCCCCAGTGTGAGTCTGTGGCTTAGGAGTCCATATATAGCTATGTCCATATATGGACTCAATGCTTGGGTACACCCAGTGTATTTAAATCAAATTTAGCCTCTATTTCTGAAAAGTTTCTGCCAGGATTTTAACTCACAACATTCTACATTAGAGTTAAGAATCTTAACCACTATGCTATACAGCTACATGTTAACCTGCAGTGAAATATGAAATGATGCTTCTGGTGTATGGGAATACTTACTACATGACAAACTACTATGAGGTTTTTCTGACACAGTTTATCATTCAGCTTTATAGCTGAGTGGTTAAAGTCCTTGCCTCAAATGTAGAAGTTTGTGAGTTCAAATCCCAGCAGAAACCTTTCAAAAATAGAGGCTAAATTGGATTTAAATACACTGACTCAAACACTGCGATGTGCCGAGCTGAACTGTTTTTTGTCCGAGCATGCTCGCTCAACACTTCTCTACGAAAAAACAAAATGGGTTAAATGTTTTCCTAATGCCTGAAGGGAAACACACTGACACAATAAACCCAAACTGGAACCCAAACTGCTGTCTCTACCTAAGCGGCAAGACCACAACTGGTTAACTGTCCCTATGCTGGTATGTGCAGGCAGCCAAACCTAGCACCCGTGGTAAAAACTGCAGGGATCTGTTCACTCAACTGCAAACCAAAACTAGCAAACACACAAAGAAGGGTGGTACAAAAATAGGTCAAAGCCAGGAGGTCAATATAGTACCAAATCACAGACCGGAGGGTCACAAACAGTGATGGCCAGTTCGCATTGTTCGCCCGCGAACATATGCGGGCTGCCATCATTTTTTACAAGTCCGGCGAGGCACAGGTAAGCTCTTACCTGTGCCTGTGCGCGAGCCGGTCTGAAACAAGTGTGGTCGGCGGGAGCAGGCAGTTCCAAGAACAGCCCGATGAAGGCCCCCGGTGGCTGTTCTCTGAACTGCCTGCTCCCGCTGACCGCACTTGTTTTCAGACCGGCTCGCGCACAGGCACAGGTAAGAGCTTACCTGTGCCTCGCCGGACTTGTGAAAAAAGATAGCAGCCCGCATATGTTCGCGGGTGAACAATGCGAACTGGCCATCACTGGTCACAAATTGCCAAGACAAGGGTCAAAACTGGACAGGAGTACAAAATCAGAGAGCAGAGAGAGAAGTCCAAGTCAAGCCGAGGTCAAATCCAAATAGCAACAACCCAAAAACACACAACAGCAACAGGAGCACAGTAACGGAAAACCTATAACTGCCAAGGGTGTATTGCCAGGAGGGGGATTTAAATAGAGCAATGAGTCCCTGGATCAGAACATGATAGGTACAGTGACTCGTCACCCCATTGGACCAGAATACAAGCCATCCTTGGTGACAACTAGTGAAGAGGGGCATAGGCAATATTTGTTTTCACAAATTTTTTTGCACATTTTTTGCGAATTCGCAGTAAATTCGCAAATTCGCAATCTCCAGTCATTATTTTCACGATTGCGCAAATCAGCACTAATGATGCACATTTTTTTTTGCCCAATACATGCCACTTCACTTTTATCAGATCTGAGTAGATATTACTGATTGGTGCACTAAGTATTGTTGTGACATCAAAGCCCTATGTCTGTAGCATGTATGTATGGACAGCAGAGAAACAGTAATTGATATCACACTACCTAACACCCTGCACTGGAATCAGCTACACTATATCACTATCTAACCTACACTGACTATTAGTGATGGACAAACATTGGCCGGGACGATTTGCGAACGCGTGAAAGCGATCAAATGGCAGGCAAACCTGAAAAACCTTCAGCTCATATTTGCAGCCACCAGCTACTTACTAGAAGTGCACAAATAGTCCCACAACATGGACAGTGACATACCAGAGGGGAATCATTGGCAAAAATTCCCCCCCAAAATATGTATTTTAATCAGGGGTATTTTTATGCATCTTAAAGGGAAACTCTCCAAAATGTGCCCTGCTGGAGCCTAGACATTTTTTATTTCCTATCGGTTTGATGTATACAAATGTGCAGCACTCCACGTTTTTGTATCCTACAGAGTCTATTAAAAAAAATGCATACGTTAAAGTACATTTTTTTTCTACCATGGAACTGTATGGTGAACGGACGCCTCTGTACGGCATCAGTCTGAGGATTGTATGGTGACCAGACGCCACTGTACGGCATCAGTCTGAGGCATCTGGTAACGCAGACATTTTTGGTATGCATTAAATGGATGGCAAAAATAGGATGTGAACCCAGCCCTAGTGTCAGAGTAAGCACCAGTACACAGCGGAGCAGCGTGGCGGAGAGGGGAGGCCGCCATGTACTGACAGAGCGCTACCTGGTCCTGGTGGTCAGTGGTGAGGACTGTCTTCCCAAGG
>NW_025334406.1:300000-417376 GCF_014858855.1 Bufo gargarizans
CTCTCAACATTTGCACCTAGCGGTGCTGGCATCATGAACCAGGGGCCCAGCCACCAAAGCACCTTAAAGACCAATTACCATCAAGAGCACCTCAACCAACATCTGGCTGGTGTTCCCTGCAACAGAGAGTGCCCCGGAGGATTTTGTGCTGTCTTCCCATCCACTGCACGCCGGCCCCAAGGGACAACTTAACCGCGAGTACTACTATCCTTTGCACCTTATCACTAGTACGCTCACGTACATCACCCCTAGGGTGTCCGGTCGTTGCAAATGATAAAAAAACTGGAACAAAATATTCAAAACACCTCTATTTATTTAGTATCGAGAATGAGCACCACGCAAGAAAATATACTCACTTACACGCCTTGGAATGCTATCAATGAAGTTATTAATTGTCTGAGGAATGTTCTGCCACACTGACTTGAGCATGCAAATCTTTAAGATCCGCTGCTGGCAGCTCCCTTTGCAATTGCCGACTAATGATGTCACAAATGTGCTCGATCAGAGACAAGTCCGGAAACGCTGGTGACACATTTAAACCATGCAGGCTGCTCACAGTAGCACAAGCAAAAACAGCCCCTGGGCAACTTTGGAGAAATGGCCAAACCACTGGTTCCACAACCAAATCAATTCAATGCGGTGCTGTAAGTGTACCGGAAATGAAGACAAGAGGGGTCTGGCTATCGTACAGTATGCCACCCCACACCATAATCGCAATAGTAGGACTGGTGTGACATATCCTTGTGAAGACCTCTTCATGGCATTGCCCACATGGTCTCCAGATTCCAGACCAATTTCCGGCTGTCATTGCTTCTGAGACAAAAGCTGGACCCATCACTGAAGAGGATAGACCTCCATTCCAGCTTCCATTGCTGTCTAGCTGTGCACCATTGTAGCTTTTGAGAGCGGTTTACCGACCTAGGCCTGGGATGTGACGTCCAATTTCACTTGCAGTACAGAATGAATTACTATGTACTATTTTTCTAATCAGATGATCCATCTGTGCAGAGGTTCTCTCCTGTGCACCTCTTACTGTCATTCTAGTTTGTCAAAAAGTTGCAACATCAACCGGGAACGTTCCCTGTAATGCCCAGCCATTTGACATGTTCTATCCTCTGCATAGATCATCAGCATCTGATCGGCGGGGTCCGACACCCGGGACCCCCGCTGATCAGCTGTTTGAGAAGGCAGCAGCGCTCCAGCAGCGCCGCGGCCTTCTCACTGTTTACCGCTGGCCAAGTGACATCACGACTAGTATCAACTAGTGTAGGCGGGGCTAGGCTCTGTTCACTTGAATGGAGCTTTGTCCCCGCCCACGCTAGTTGATACTAGTCATGACGTCACTTGACCAGCGGTAAACAGTGAGAAGGCCGCGCCGCTGCTGGAGTGCTGCTGCCTTCTCAAACAGCTGATCAGCGGGGGTCCCGGGTGTCGGACCCCCTCCGATTAGAAGCTGATGATCTATGCAGAGGATAGAACATGTCAAATGGCTGGGCATTACAGGGAACGTTCCCGGTTGATGTTGCAACTTTTTGACAAACTAGAATGACAGTAAGAGGTGCACAGGAGAGAACCTCTGCACAGATGGATCATCTGATTAGAAAAATAGTACATAGTAATTCATTCTGTACTGCAAGTAAAATTGGACGTCACGTCCCAGGCCTAGGTCGGTAAACCGCTCTCAAAAGCTACAAAGTGCAGAACCCCTTTAATGCTTTGTCCCTGGTGCCGAACACAGAACTTTGAAGTTTTGATAACTTTTGAACCACAAGAGAAATTGCAAATCTGATTGCAGTAATCGGTTTTTGAGAAAATTCTGGTCTTCTTTGATATGCTACATGACCCCCCTTCCCATTCGAAAAATTTGCCCTTGATTGAATATGGCAGCTTTCAAGATGGTGGCCATGTTCCAGACACAGCCTAAACGATAGGCCCCCACCCATTACTTGCTGGGATATTCAGATAGTTCATTTTCCCTTTAGTTTCTTAAATAAAAGGGTGTCCTGCAACTTTTGACTCACCCTGTAGAAGTTGTAGGCTGGACTATCAGTTGTACAAACGTCTGGTTGTCTATTAACAGTTAAACTTTTATTACACTTTAATGTGTGAGGCAAGGTTTACACCAACAATTGTTTCAACCACCTCCAAAGCCAATAATTACGTCCACCCAACCACTCTTCACAATGGCTTACCACCCATACAGGAAGACCACACAACTGCTCTGGGGGTCTGGTGTGAGAGGGAACCCTGCACTGAACCTTTATCTTTGCTTCTCTTCACAAGTGCTTGCCTTCACCTGCCACTAGGAGAGCTCACCTCTTGCCACTGAGTTTAAGGTACTGGGCAGGTTTATATGTTGTGGTCAATGCAGGCTGACAGAATTATGTAATTTAAAGGTTTTTTTTAGGTTGGAAAAATTGACTAAAGGAAGGTACTGCTCCTCACTGCTCCAGAGCTGCCGCTCAGGTGGTCAACCTCTAGTCTTTATAGATTTTTCTGCAGCTGTGACATTCCATGCACCCACATAACCACTGCAGCCAATCACTGGTCTCAGCGGTCATATGCCATACATGCATCACTGCTGAGTCCAGTGATGGGCTGCATCGGTCACAGAAAAATCTATGAAGACTGGTGGACCACGAGAGTGCTGGAGCAGTGGAGAATAATTGTTCTCTTTTATTTTATGTCATTTCCTCCTTTTAGGTTAATTTTTGCAATCATGGACAACCTTTTTAACCCTATGCGTAGGGCTATATGTACAAATGCTGATACCCATAAATATATATTGATGAAATGATAGTGGACACTAGCGCTAATTACTGGCCCTAACAGCCCAGCTATCTTCCCAAGACATGAGTTTTTTTGGATACACAGATATCGCTTGATAACTGACCATCTTTTGGCAGAATGTGCTGTCTGGACTCTGTAATTGCTCTCTGGTAATGTGAAAACTCTGCACCAGTATTAGGCAGAGCTGGATTCTAGGACAATTCAGAGATGAACAGCCCTATGGAGACAGTGCCTGTATATCAGCATTTGAGCTGGGTACAGTGTTCTTTCAAGCATGCAGTGATTATAATGGACTGCGTAGGAAGAAGCAGTATACAGCTCAGCTTGGGCACCGCTCATCACTTTCTATGGGTCTATTGACAGTAACCCCCCGAGCTCCTGCAGGGAATATCTACCATTATGTATCTGCGCACAGACCATCAGTCCACATGTACTCCTACTCCTAGACATGAATCTGCAGTGTGTTAACAGGATTGACCCATTCTTCTATGGTAATAGATGTCCTATAGATGTCCTATGCTGAAAAAAAAAAATGATATACACAATTTTAAAAAATTATCCAAGACACTTGGATCTTCTTTTCGAGATGCTCTGTGTATATATCAGCTCGGCATACTTCCCTATTCTCCAGGATTAACCATTTCATCAGTGCTTCTATATTCAGCATATCTAAATATCCAGCTTCAGAAACTCCAAGCAAGTTCTAATGCATACAGCTTCTGCTTTTAAGGACTCTCCACCCCCCTACCAACTCTACAAAAACATCCTCCCTCCTCACCTCCTGATGCCTCCCTCTTTTGAAAACCAACAACTTGCAAACCCAAGAATCCCAGGCTGCATTATACTGCAATATGCAGGAGGTGGGTGACTTATAACATTCAACTCATCCTACACTACCCATTTCCTTTTGCAGAACAAAATCTGTTTGCCCTTCCTATAGATGCCCCTCACCTGTCATCTTCTCATGTCCTTCACATATCATCTTCTCATCCATGCCCTTCACCTGTCATCTTCTTATCCATGGCCCTCACCTGTCATCTTCTCATCCAAGCCTCTCACCTGTCATCTTTTCATCCATGCCCCTCACTTTTGATCTTCTCATCCATGCCCCTGACCAGTCATCTTCTTATCCATACCCCTTAACTATCATCTTCTCATTCATGCCTCTCACCTGTCATCTTCCTGCCTTTGCCCCTCACCTGTCATCTTCTCATCTGTGTCCCTCACCTGTAATTTTCTCACCCATGCCACTCACCTGTCATCTTCTTATCTTTGTCGCTCACCTGTCAAGTTCTCATCTATGTCACTTACCTGTCATTTGCTCATCAATGGCCCTCACCTTATTATCTTCCCATCCATGCCCTCACCTGTCATCTTCTCAATCCATGCCTCTCACCTGTCATCTTCTCATCCATGCCCCTCACTTTTGATCTTCTCATCCATGTTCCTCACCTATTATATTCTCATCCATGCCCCTGACCTGTTATCTACTCATCCATGCCCCTCACGTTTGATTTTATGTCCCTCACCTGTCTGTTATCTTCTTATCCATACCCCTCAACTATCATCTTCCCATCCATGCCTCTTACCTGTCACCTTCCTGTCTTTTCCCCTCACCTGTCATCTTTCCATCCTTGTCCCTCACCCATTATATTCCCATCCTTGCCCCTCACCTGTCATTTGCTCATCAATGCCCCTCACCTTATTATCTTCCCATCCATGCCCTCACCTGTCATCTTCTCAATCCATGCCTCTCACTTGTCATCTTCTCATCTATGTCCTTATGTCTTGTTGTTTTTGGTCCTGCACATGATCTACCTACCCCCATTGATCTGTATAAGCTCTGATGAGATTGACTAGGTTCTTGCATTACTTTCAGCACACATATTCCTCCTCTATCCCATCTCACCCTCTTCTTCATGGTTTGGAGCACTTATTCTCACTTCTAGGTACAGGCACAGTCTCCTCTAGTCAGCCCCATGTCTTCTTCTCCCTTCTAGAGCAGGTACAGTCTCCTCTAGTCATCCCCATGTCTCCACAGCTCTCTGTGACAGTTTAGCAGGATGCCTTTGCTCCTGACTTGCTCCTCCATTGACATTAGGCAAAGGAGACATCAAATCTGGCTGCAGATTCTTCTTGACTAACAGGAACTGGAAGATGGCTTTATTTTTGGACTGTCGGTAGGATATTCTGGTCACTTAACCCTCTCCACCCCTGCCCTGTGTATCTCCACGCCCTGGGTCACCTTTAATATTTGTTTTCTCCTGGCACCCTTCTTCCGCTGCCCTCTCCCCCTCTTCTCTCCCTTCCTCCCTCCTGAGCCTGCTCCCTGCTGATATAAATAGTAACATCTTCCCATTTCCTACATGGTGTCCGGATGACGTCGGAGACACGTAAATGTGTAGGTGCTGCTTGTGAATGAATGAGGAGCCTCGTTTGCTAGTACTACAGGCTGTGTATAAAAGCCGAGCAGGGCACTGACTGCTGGATGGAGCGGGGAGCTGTCCAGTGCTGAAACCACACCGACCGGGAGGACGAGCAGCCGGCGCAGGTAAGTGCTGCTCCCCAGTCCCTCAAAGCCCTGGAAGGGGGCACTTCATGTGGGGTGGGAAGAGCGGACCCGGAGAGTGCTCCAGACTAGTGCGCCTTGTATTAGGAGAATTACGGTAGATCCAGAGTAACACGTGCGGAGCAGCTGAGATCAAACTAAAGCCTGAGCAGCCCACCAGCACCCCCATGTATGCTGCCTCCAGAATAGCCCTCACAGCCAGGAAAACCCCAAATTGCATTTTTCATTTTCATTTTCTTTCTACTTTTTTTGTCATTTTTTCTCTAGTTCCTTTAAAAGGTAAAACAGAGTTACCTAGATGTTGCATGGGTCTGTCAGATATAGACAGATGGATAGAGAGATATATAACATTATATAGGTAAGTGGATGGATAGATAGATAGCTGGATGGACAGATAGATAACTGGATGGATAGAGAGATGGATAACATTATATAGGTAAGTGGATGGATAGATAGATAGCTGGATTGACAGATAGATAAATGGATGGATAGAGAGATAGATAACATTATATAGGTAAGTGGATGGATAGATGGATGGATAGATAGATTACTGGATGGATAGAGAGATAGATACCATTATATAGGTAAGTGGATGGATAGATAGATAGATAGATTGAAAATATATAGATAACTGGATGGATACATAGATGGATGAATTGATGGATAGAGAGATATATGGATAGAAAGATAGATAGATAGATAACTGGGTGGATAGATAGATAGATAAATAGATTGGAAATATATAGATAACTGGATGGATAGATAGATAAATAGATTGGAAATATATAGATAACTGGATGGATACATAGATGGATGAATTGATGGATGGATAGACAGACAGATTAGACAGATAGATAGACCCCTATATAGTCTGATGTGTTCTTCTCTCTCTATACCTACAGAATGCCTCCACCTCCCCATGTCTTCTCCTATTCAGGATGTGTATCTTTCCTCCTCCTCATCAGCATTACTTCTGCTGTTGCCCTGTAGACAGCACACTGTGCTTTACTAATGCCCGCCTATGCCCACAGCTCAGTAATCAGTGCCCCCACATGCTGCACAGAATAACAATCAATGCCAGCCCATCAGCCCTCAATCTGCAGCAGGACACAGTGCCCTCACCCCAGCCACCCACTCACAGGATGATTGTGTTCTCTAGAATTCCACCCACTTCTGGCATTCATTCTGTCTGTGCCCCCCCAGCTCCAGCACTGGCCGTACCTTGCCATGTATATGTATATGTACCCTGTGGGCAGCCTGCTTGCTTCTACCTCTGCTGCTGTGTGGGTTGCATGTGTATGGTGGGAGGTTTTCCTGTGTGACTCATCATACAGCAGATCCATTCCACTCCCCCTCCTTCCAATTCATCTTTCTGCCACCCCCTCCCCCCTCCAGTCTTCCTTCTCCCTCTCATGCCAGTCATTTCTCTCCCCCATTTGCTTGCATTCAGATTGCAGCTCTTCTCCTCCCTATAGATTTCTCCTCTGACGTGTTTGTGGGGATGAGAAATTCATCTCTGCGTCAATGCAGCCCGTCCATTCACCTGCTGCAACCTGTTCTTAAAGGGACAGGCTGCTCTACTTTATAGCTGATCACTCTGCTTCCCTAACAGCCAAAGACCTGGGGGGGGGGGGGGGGGGGGGGGGGTTCTATTGAGCACCAGCTTCATTCTTGCTGTCACTGGAGTTATAGCACCCCAGGAGATCAGCAATAATAAATACAGAAGCCATTGATCATTACTTGGTGTCATGCATATAGCCTATAGCTGCAGGATTTGTACAGACATATCATCTACTGCAGTGTTTCCCAACCAGTGTGCCTCCAGCTGTTGCAAAACTACAACTCCCAGCATGCCCGCACAGCCAAATGCTGTCCGGGCATGCTGGGAGTTGTAGTTTTGCAACAGCTGGAGGCACACTGGTTGGGAAACACTGATCTACTGTATATGTGCCAGCATTATCAAATGCTTTGAAATCCAAATCACAGCTGATCACTCTTTTCTGACTCTCTGTAAGTATAGCATCCCTAGTGCTCCAGTGGTGCAATCTGTCAGCGTGCGGTACTTATCTAGTATAGCATCCCTAGTGCTCCAGTGGTGTAATCGGTCAGCATGCGGTACTTATGAAGTATAGCATCCCTAGTGCTCCAGTGGTGCAATCGGTCAGCGTGCGGTACTTATCAAGTATAGCATCCCTAGTGCTCCAGTGGTGCAATCTGTCAACATGCGGTACTTATCAAGTATAGCATCCCTAGTGCTTCAGTGGTGCAATCGGTCAGCGTGCGGTACTTATCAAGTATAGCATCCCTAGTGCTCCAGTGGTGCAATCTGTCAGCGTGTGGTACTTATCAAGTACAGCATCCCTAGTGCTCCAGTGGTGCATAACCAGTGTGCCTCCAGCTGTTGCAAAACTACAACTCCCAGCATGCCCGCACAGCCAAATGCTGTCCGGGCATGCTGGGAGTTGTAGTTTTGCAACAGCTGGAGGCACACTGGTTGGGAAACACTGATCTACTGTATATGTGCCAGCATTATCAAATGCTTTGAAATCCAAATCACAGCTGATCACTCTTTTCTGACTCTCTGTAAGTATAGCATCCCTAGTGCTCCAGTGGTGCAATCGGTCAGTGTGCGGTACTTATCAAGTATAGCATCCCTAGTGCTCCAGTGGTGCAATCGGTCAGCGTGCGGTACTTATCAAGTATAGCATCCCTAGTGCTCCAGTGGTGCAATCTGTCAGCGTGTGGTACTTATCAAGTATAGCATCCCTAGTGCTCCAGTGGTGAAATCTGTCACCGTGCGGTACTTATCAAGTATAGCTTCCCTAGTGCTCCAGTGGTGCAATCTGTCAGCGTGTGGTACTTATCAAGTACAGCATCCCTAGTGCTCCAGTGGTGCAATCGGTCAGCGTGCGGTACTTATCAAGTACAGCATCCCTAGTGCTCCAATGGTGCAATCGGTCAGCGTGCGGTACTTATCAAGTATAGCATCCCTAGTGCTCCAGTGGTGCAATCGGTCAGCGTGCGGTACTTATCAAGTATAGCATCCCTAGTGCTGCAGTGGTGCAATCGGTCAGCGTGCGGTACTTATCAAGTATAGTATCCCTAGTGCTCCAGTGGTGCAATCTGTCAGCGTGCGGTACTTATCAAGTATAGCATCCCTAGTGCTCCAGTGGTGCAATCGGTCAGTGTGCGGTACTTATCAAGTATAGCATCCCTAGTACTCCAGTGGTGCAATCGGTCAGCGTGCGGTACTTATCAAGTATAGCATCCCTAGTGCTCCAGTGGTGCAATCTGTCAGCGTGCGGTACTTATCAAGTATAGCATCCCTAGTGCTCCAGTGGTGCAATCGGTCAGCGTGCGGTACTTATCAAGTATAGCATCCCTAGTGCTCCAGTGGTGCAATTGGTCAGCGTGCGGTACTTATCAAGTATAGCATCCCTAGTGCTCCAGTGGTGCAATCGGTCAGTGTGCTGTACTTATCAAGTATAGCATCCCTAGTGCTCCAGTGGTGCAATCGGTCAGTGTGCGGTACTTATCAAGTATAGCATCCCTAGTGCTCCAGTGGTGCAATTGGTCAGCGTGCGGTACTTATCAAGTATAGCATCCCTAGTGCTCCAGTGGTGCAATCTGTCAGCGTGCGGTACTTATCAAGTATAGCATCCCTAGTGCTCCAGTGGTGCAATCGGTCAGTGTGCAGTACTTATCAAGTATAGCATCCCTAGTGCTCCAGTGGTGCAATCGGTCAGCGTGCGGTACTTATCAAGTACAGCATCCCTAGTGCTCCAGTGGTGCAATCTGTCAGCGTGTGGTACTTATCAAGTATAGCATCCCTTGCTAACACTAGGGACAAACCAGTAATTAATGCATCTTCTGTACATGTCTCATCACATTAGCTAATCTCCATTTTTCCCTGCAGAGAGCAGCCATCTACTATGTATAACAGCCCCTATGATATTGTGCAGTGGTGTAATGTATAGGATGTGATTACATTTTACTGGAAGGCTCCCACGCTCATCTGACGAGTCGTATCTGCTGCAGAGCCTCTGCTATATCCACCCACCTTCTGCCCATAGTGACGCCCCCTTGCTGTTGTCACGCGCTCTGCATCATCCAGGAGGCTGGAGGTTCCCCCTGCGCCAGTGATGCTGCTCATCCATCGGTCATTGCATCGGCACCTTGGCTCTAGACTGCTTACTGTGAAACTGTGCTATAGGAACAGTAACAGTCTACAGTCATGGCTACTGACGTATGACTGTCACTTCTCTGCAACCAACGAGGGGCGTAAAGTCAGCTCTACCTAGCAAACAGAAGGACACTAGTCCTGGGTATGGTAGACACTAATGGCAAATGTCTGCATGCTGTATGAACCACAATGTAAAAGGGAACTAATTAATAGTGTCATGTTGACTGTTGTCCTCTTTCTGTGTTGTAAAACTACAACACCCAGCATGCTCTGACAGACTTGAAGGGGTAAAGCTATAGGGAGTGCAGAGGCATCAGATGCTATCTCTCCCAGGAGCCTCGTGCTGCATAAGAAGACACTGGTATTATAGAAAGTGCATGATGGTCACGTTACACCTCTGGCTGGGGGGAAGGGGTTAGGTAAAAAATTTGGCATGGGGGGGGGGGGGGATTTGCAGTTTAATTTTTGCCTCAGGCAGCACAAAGGCTATGAGCTTCCCTGCCCCTGACCACAAAGCACTGAGGGAAGGGGCGCCCAAGATGAACTCCTGCACTAGGGCCCATGAGCCTTTAGCTGCGCCCCTGGCTATAACGGTTTCATAAACTTCATGATTTATCCTCAGGACAGGTCATCAATATCAGATCAGTGGGGGTCCGACTGTTGGCACCCCTGCAACATCCTCTTCAGTGTTCGTCTTCGCACGTCTACACTGTATCGCCGGCGCAGTGTGAATTACAACTGTTCATCCCATTCAAGTAAATAAGAGTGGACGCTGTAATTACACTGCACCACCACTACAAGGTGGAGGGCGTGCAAGTCAACATTACAGAGGACGTAGATCTCACTCTTCAAACAGCTCATCTGGGGCAGTGCCGAGAGTTGAACCTCCACCAATCTGAAGTTGATGAACCATCCTGTGGATAGGTTGTCAATATCACGAAATCAGAATACTGAATACTGAACTACGTGGAGCCAATGGGTGTGAAGAGCGCTCTCCATGGTGTAGAATCACTGAATCATCATAGTATTACTGAATAGTAGGAGGTCAGTAAGCGCCGGAGTGGCGGCAGAGCTCTCCGCGGTGCTGAACCCGACCTGACATATTCCATAGGGTTTTTCAGATACTCTAGTCAGTTCACCCTTTCTTATACTGGTGAAGAATACAACCAGTGGCAGTACGTTGCACATATGATTATCGATCATGATAGCATTTGTATAGGAATGTCTTCTCTATGGGGTATTTTATATGTGACAACAGAGATTTATAGCAAATATGGGGCAATGTAAAACGAATTGCATATAGGACCTATATGGGGCAAATCCAACTTTGCTACATCTGTAGATTGGTGTTAATAAATCACTGTGCTGAATCACAAAGAATGCTCTCATGTTCTATCTTTTGTAGATTTGTGTGCTTTCCGCATTCGTATGTCCATTTCACAAGGGATAGAACATATCCTATTCTTAGCCACAAAATGCGTACGACGAAGCCAGTGACTTAAAAAAAAATAGATGCAACACAGAAATCACACGGACGTCATCTGTGTTTTACGTATCCGTGTTTTGCAGACCGCAAAACACATACAGTTGTGTACATGAGCACTCCTTTCATTTGCCATTGATATCCTTGATAGCATGGACTCTAATGATGGAACCACTTAGTATATGTTTATACATTTTTTCCATCACAAATTCTCTAATTATGAATTATTAGAGGGGGGCCCATTCACAACCCTCATCAATTAGCAGAGTGAAAAGTGGCTACAAAGAGCCTCTCAGGCTCTGGAGGACCTGGCGTATCTGTCAATTACACGGACAGTCTATTGATTTCAGTGAGAGATGTGTAATGCTTCATTTCCCCTGTGGTGGCACTGCAGGGGGATTTAACACTTTCTGCTGGATTCCCAAATTCTAAATTACAGCTAATTTCTCCACTGTTTTTGGAACTCCCATAGAGTTGAATTGAGCAGCAATGTGCATTCCTGACCTACGGCTCAGGGGATCCCGAGGGGTAAGGGGTCACTGTTCTTGTGACCGGTCAGGGTCTCCGCACTAGGTCCTCGACCGATCTAATAGTTCTCCCCTATCCTGTGGATTGTGGATAGCTTGTCACACCCAGAATACCCCTTTAACCTCTTTTTAGAAGGTGAGCCATCAATGGCTGGGTTGTCAAGTTGTAGACCATACACATGTACCAGATAGCACACGCAATATGATAACTGTACTATCAGACACATTTCTATATAGAATTGATTTGGAATTTCCATTCATTCATAGCATCGCTAGCATTAGATATAGAAGGAGTACTAAAAGGTAAAAGGAAAAACTCGTCACCCAGATCCTCTTCCCTTACACGCAGCAGATAAGATTCCAGTTCCATACCATTAGTGCCCAGGACACTGTGGGGAATTTAAATCCACGTCAAAGAGAGAAAGAGAATGGACATGTCAATTCTTCAAGCGATTTCCATTGTGGGCAGCCATTTATGGGATGGGACTCGTCTGTGAGTGGATTCCATGGCAGTGCACACTGGAAAACTGTGGCAGAAATCCGAGTCTCAGCTTTTTGATTTCTGCCATGGATTTCATGGCAAATATTATTATTATTTTACTGAATGGATATCTCTTTTGAATTCTGAAATTCTAACCTGGATTACACATGACATGTCTATTCCTGTAAACTACTTGCATTCCCCTTATTTTATCCATTCTCGAGCATCCTTTCATAAAACTCTATGTTGTGCCATTCCTTCATTATTCCCACTAGACGTTATGAATGAATTACTAGCAGTTTGTAATGAAGGTCAAGATGAGTATTAGCAGTTGAGGGTGTTTCTCTGCACAGTCTGACATTGGCAACACTGTTTGATGGTGTCCGACTGTGCAGGGACCCACACCGACTGGTGACATGCAGGTTTAGCTTTATTGTAGACTGTTTATTAAACTTTTAGTAGGAATAATACTAGAGTCATAACAATAGATGCCCCAGAATTCTTATTACAAGTGGAATGTAACTAGTTACTAAATCAGAGGTGACAGGTTCTCTTTAAGAAAACAATTGAGAATATTTATATCCATATTCAATATACATCCTAAAAGTCCATACAGCAGACAATGTCATTGTCACCAATGTCTTTATAAACAATTCTCCTAACAATTCCTATATTAGAAACAGTATAAATGTTCCCTATTATGGAGAAGAGGAGTTTGCCTTTGTACCTTATTCTGTAGGCACCTGACACCATCCTGATAATCAGGGGCGTCTTTAATACTGATCGGACCCTGGGCAAGAATTTACTTGGGCCCCCTGGATTCCGCCTTCCCACCCCCTAAAAAAAAATAAAAAAAAATCTTATACTCACCTGTGTCCTTTCGCTGGCGCTCACTAGCTGCTGGTACCGCCTGGGATGGTGCAATGCATTACATCAGTGACATCACCACTCTCCACATATAAGTGATATATTACATCAGTGACATCACCACTCTCCACATATAAGTGATATATTACATCAGTGACATCACCACTCTCCACATATAAGTAATATATTACATCAGTGACATCACCACTCTCCACATATAAGTGATATATTACATCAGTGACATCACCGCTCTCCACATATAAGTGATATATTACATCAGTGACATCAGCACTCTCCACATATAAGTGATATATTACATCAGTGACATCACCACTCTCCACATATAAGTAATATATTACATCAGTGACATCACCACTCTCCACATATAAGTGATATATTACATCAGTGACATCACCGCTCTCCACATATAAGTGATATATTACATCAGTGACATCACCACTCTCCACATATAAGTAATATATTACATCAGTGACATCACCACTCTCCACATATAAGTGATATATTACATCAGTGACATCACCGCTCTCCACATATAAGTGATATATTACATTAGTGACATCACCACTCTCCACATATAAGTGATATATTACATCAGTGACATCACCACTCTCCTAATATAGGTAATATATTACATCAGTGACATCACCACTCTCCACATATAAGTGATATATTACATCAGTGACATCACCACTCTCCACATATAAGTAATATATTACATCAGTGACATCACCACTCTCCACATATAAGTGATATATTACATGTGACATCAGCACTCTCCACATATAAGTGATATATTACATCAGTGACATCACCACTCTCCACATATAAGTGATATATTACATCAGTGACATCACCACTCTCCATATATAAGTGATATATTACATCAGTGACATCGCCACTCTCCACATATAAGTGATATATTACATCAGTGACATCGCCACTCTCCACATATAAGTGATATATTACATCAGTGACATCACCACTCTCCACATATAAGTGATATATTACATCAGTGACATCGCCACTCTCCACATATAAGTAATATATTACATCAGTGACATCACCACTCTCCACATATAAGTAATATATTACATCAGTGACATCACCACTCTCCACATATAAGTGATATATTACATCAGTGACATCACCACTCTCCACATATAAGTAATATATTACATCAGTGACATCACCACTCTCCACATATAAGTAATATATTACATCAGTGACATCACCACTCTCCACATATAAGTGATATATTACATCAGTGACATCGCCACTCTCCACATATAAGTGATATATTACATCAGTGACATCAGCACTCTCCACATATAAGTGATATATTACATCAGTGACATCACCACTCTCCACATATAAGTGATATATTACATCAGTGACATCACCGCTCTCCATATATAAGTGATATATTACATCAGTGACATCACCGCTCTACACATATTACACTCACTTCATCCCTATATATGACATTACAGATTACAGTTCATTCTCTTGTATGACGCAGGAGATTATAAAGCTGCAGAGTGAGACATCAGACATGTGCCTGACACACACAAACTGTCTAAAGGGCGGAGCCCCGGGACATGAGCGGGCGGCGGGGTTGGTCTCCATACAATATATATATCTATATGTACACGGGATGAGGCACCTGCTCCACCGCTATCTGCTTGGCAGACGCTGACGCCATCTTCCTTCTCTTCTGGCTGAGAGCCGTTGCTCTGCACACCTTAAGCCTCGACAGTCACGTGACTTTCAGTCGCACTTCTGGGCTCCTGCAGTCATTTTGAGGGAAAGCGCCGGATGTGGGGAAGGGGGTGGCCGCTGGGGCTACAGTGCGGCAGCCCTGTCGCAAATGGCGACAAGGCTAAAAAGTCTTGTTGGTCACCATTTGGAGCGCTGCTTGGGCCCCCCAGGAGCAACTGGGCCCGAGGCAGCTGCCCCTTTTGCCCTGCGTTAAAGACGGCAATGCTGATAGTGAGTAACTGTCATAAGCTTACTGTATATAGGTGCACTCAACACAAGGGTTATATAGAAAATGCTACATATTACTGGAGACAGGATTAAGCTTGAAGGAGTTGAGCAGCCTTACCATAGAATGTGTCTGGTCCTTGCTCCATTTAACTCATTGCAAGACTTTGTGCTTGGAAAAGTGTAAGCTCAATGAAGAATGACCATGTACTCCAGAGAAATACTGTATAAACGTATATTATTATAGGCATGACAATACAGAATCCTGCTTGTCAGTAACAGGTTATAATCACAGGCTTAAATTTTTTAATGATTGCATTTTACACATTCAGGGCTAAAAATGATTTTGTAAATTTGTCGTTTTCAGCGTTTTTTCTTCTAGAGGCTTCAGTTTCTGTCTAATCCCAGAGTATTTTCACACTGAACTGTCATGTTGCTGGTCTGACAGTTGGATGTGTAGCCCTTATCTCTGAATTCCTGACAGCTCATAAACACTGATTACGGCTACATTCTTATCAAACTGATACGACTATTGCTTAAATAAGTGTGTATAAGATGCCAGGAGTTCAGGGATAAGAGGTATAAATGGAGCCTTCAGAGCAACCAAACTGGTTCACTGGGAAAGTAAAAGCAAGGTAATCCGCATACAAATTTAAACCTAACCCTCTAGAACAAAAACTGACAATATTATTATTTTTTTAGCTCAAAATGAGTAAACTGAAATAATGAAACATTTGCCCCCAAAGGTGTTTATAGCCTTTATGTATTTTATTGATTATGTCAGTTATACTACAAGAAAATATATAGTTTATTAGGGTATAAGGAGGTCGTAGAGGTGATCACCTCCTTCAGACCTCCCTCTATGAGCCAAAATAGAGAGCTCCTAGCAAACAATGGTGGTGCTCTCATAGGCAGATCCAGGGTGCTCACATATTAAATGGACAGCCAGTCATTTGATTGACCAAATATCAATGGATTTCTATGGCAGCTCCCTATTATAGGGTATTGGAGGCAATACCTTTACTATGTTACAGTAAGTATATGATAATCCTACTAAAAATACACTATAAGAGGGAATATAAGATGCAATACTGATGCACCGTCCCTTTCATGTTAATTACTGTGCCATAATAAAAGGTTACATTACCCTGTTATTATCAGACACTTTAACTAAGACATTTGAGAAGGCATCAGTTCCCTGCTACATATTTTCTATCAAATAGAAGATATGAAACAGATGGGACATATGAATGGGAGGGGAAAACTTTCCAAGCATGAATGTAATGACAGAAGGCAATAAAAAGCGAAAAGACAACAGATTTAACATTGAGTCTATACCCAGCATTAGATAACAAGTAAAAGTAACAGACAGATAATCCACACAGAATTATCCTGCAAATGAAAAACAATAAAAAATATTACTAGAAAGATGTTCCAACCAATTCACATACTTTATATAGAACCAGAGACATAATAATATATGAGACTTAATACTCAAGGATGGCACTGCTAGGGTAGCACGAACAGCAGCTGCTATGGGGTCTATCGGATTTGGGGGGCCACCTCCACTGAAAAAGGAGTAACAGTTAGAAATAACCCTGTTTTCAGAACTGGAAAATAGAAGGAATCTGGATAATGGAGGGGGAAGCTGAGGGTGGAAGAAAAGAAAGTAATCATTTCTCAAATCCGCACGCTGCTGATTTTGGTCATGGTTGTGAGGGGGCCCAGGGGCCACTGCTATTACTGCATTACTATAAATAATCCACCAGTTACTCTTGACAACATTACCTGTGAGTTGTCAAATTCAATTTTTGTTTCGCTTTTCTTGTAGCTAGTTTATTAGGATAATGCCATTTATCACACGTTTAAGTCATGCACTGACCAGTTCATCTTGGTGTACTGTCTAATCCAAATGACTCCATATCAGCGGAAAAGGGACCATATTTACAGATACAGGGGCAGGTTATAGACCCATTCCCAGCAGGATGCACACATGCCATGAGTGAGGGGGCCTAAGTGAAAAATACAGATGAACATTCACTCACACAACTACTATTCAGGAGGGGGTGGCTGCTTAAAGGGTTTTCCCAAGAGTCAAATATTGATGACCTATCCTCAGTAAAGGTCAGATTGTTGGGGGTCCGACTGCCAGCACCCCCATCAATCAGCGGTTTGAAAAGGCCAGCGGTGCTCTGGTGAGCTCTGCAGCCTCTTCCTAGCCCCCTGTAGTCATGTTTATTGGTCATGTGGCCTATATGGAGCTCAGTATCATTCAATCGAATGGGCCTGGGCTTCAATATCAAGCGTGTGTGGCGTTGGCATGCTGTGCTTGGCATGCTGTGAGGAGGCTGCAGCTCTCATCAAATAGCCTATCATGGGGGAGGCGGGAGTCAGACCCAACAATCTGATATTGATGACCTATCCTGAGGATTTCTCAGCAGTATTGTACGCCCAGAGAACCCATTAAATATATGTAATACAATTACACACAGACAAGGCTTTTATAAGTTACTAGTCTCATATTTATGCGTAGTTCACAGTACTGGCTGCTGTCCATGCGTTACACCCATACTATTCAAATCAGGATTGCATTTTAATTTATTTTTTTTATTTTTCATTTTCATTTTGGCAGGTAGGTTTTAACTCCCATATACTATTAGGGTGTGGCCAGGGGCGTAGCTAAAGGCTCATGGGCCCTGGTGCTAGAGCTTGGGCCCCCCGTCCCACAGTGCTTTTGGCAAGGGGCAGGGGAGCACATAGCCTTCCTGCTGCTTGAGACAACATTTTAAATCACACCCCCAATGCCAAATTCTTGACCTCACCCCTTCCCTCCAGCCAGAGGGCTAACTTAAACATTCTGGGTCCTAGTGCAAAATGTATAACAGAGTCTTCCTAGCATGCACTTATCTTCTTATGTGGCACAAAGGTCTTTGGGCCCCCTCAGGCTCCTGGGCTTAAAGCTAACCCCCTGGGTGCGGCTACACGGTCAGGTTTCCTGCTGCAGTTTTGGAAGCCAAAATCAGGAGTGGATCATAAAAGGAGAGAAATATAAATGACAGATACAACATCTCCTCTTTTTTTAATTCACTTCTGGTTTTGGCTCCCAAAACTGCACCCGTAACCCTGATTGTGTGGCATCACCCTTAGATGTATTGTACTGTAATTCACAGACAACCAATGTTATGTGTATAGACTGTACACAGTGGAGACAACCATTTTTGAACCAATGTTCAGTCTACTCATTAAAAACCTTTATTTTCATTGTCTACTACATCCACCTGAGATATAACCAAACTCTGAGTGAGATATACATTAAGCAGGTAAAGAATGTGGTTCTATGTAAGAAGCTATCAGTAGGGGTTTACTACCATAGTAATACAACCAAGTCGTAGGATTACCAAATAACAATATCATATTCATCAGAATAATAAATAGTCCTCAGTCAGTATCCGTCTCTATTTAGTTTCCTGTGTATACACTGATTTCCTTAAGTGAAGGTGTCCCTAATGAGGGTAATAATAAGATTTTGTAAATTTTATGTGTCTTGAATTTGCTGTGAGGCGTTAAAAAGCAAAACCTTTTTACTTATACCCAAGTTTTGAAAGTGAATATTTTTTCTTAATTTAAAGGGGTTGGACATTTATAATGAGTGTCAACAAATGTGTTTAAAAGATGCACATAGTCAGCTTCCCAGATGTTTTTGAAGTCGTGTTCTGTTTTCTTTACTAGTGAACCCTCTTTCAGCCAGCATTTCCGAAAAAAGGTATATTGGTCAAATATATGCGTCGTTAAAACACATTTCTTAACATTAACTGTAAGAGGCCAACCCCTTTAAATAGGTCCAAAGCTTAATGTGCTTTTTCAGCAATCTCAAAACCTATACAGGGTGGAATTTTTTAAGGCTATATTCTAGAATTCAGGCATACAAAAGTCCACAATTTTGGGCAAGTGGCATTTTGCACAAAAAATTGTACAAAAACTTCTGATTGCCCCGCTTGACAAAAGTAGACAGACATAACTAGAGAGGATGGAGCTTGTCTCGGCCCAACAGATTTATCTATGGCCAGCACATTCAAACAACCAGAAGGTCGGATATTGACAACCTATCCTGAGGATAGGTTATCAATATTACATCACTGTACAACTCCTTTAAATTCCATCCATAGATTTCGGGCTTATACTTTGGACTCCAGAATAATGTATGCAGTAAGCTCCTAAGCACCCCCTAGTGTTATTTACAATGCATTGAATTTAGAAATCTCTATCAGAAAAATAGAGCTCCCACTGCCAGAAATATATACAAGATCTGCACAGAATGATGGATCTAAAACCAACAGGATAATCAAAAAGCCAGAGATGCACTTTAAGGTATTATTCTTGACATGAAAAGGCATTTCTAGGTTAAAAATGTTGCTGCCAAGAGACTTGGCATCCTGAAGTCTACTGTAAGACTGCAGAGTCATTTATCATTCATTTGTATTGACATCCTTATGATCTGTCCGCAGACACTATTAAAAAAACATATATCAGCTGAATATTAATCCTATGAATGTACAGTATTGGGGTCACTTATCAAATTGGTGTAAATTAGAACTGGCTTAGTTACCCATAGCAACCAATCAGATTCCACCTTTCATTTTTGACTGCTCCTTTGTAAAATGAAAGGTGGAATCTGATTGGTTGCTATGGGCAGCTAAGCCAGTTCTACTTTACATTAGTTTCATAAATGACCCCATATATGTTTATGTCTTTTTTAGCATTTGGAGGAGGGGTGGCATTTTCTTGTAAATATCAATTTATATGGAGAGATATTTTACTAGCGGGATGGCAAACACCTATCCCTATTAACAGGTAATCTACCTATCAGCCCAATTCGCTGTTTCCAGGGCAACCGTGGCTTTAGATTGTTACTGTCATTCTGCATTTGGTAACAGTCTACAGCCATGGTCGCTCGGGCAAGACGCAGGCAGCAAGGTTGTCACCTAGAGGTCAAGGGTCGAGGCTAGTACAACGGCTTGTTGACACAGATTTGGTTTCACGCAAAGATAAAAGGTAAGATTCAGGTAAGTTCTCAGATGTTTACATTATACTGTTGGAACATTAACGGCAAAATTAGTAATTTTTTTAAGGAAAAATTCCATCCTGGAACTTACAGTGATGTGCTGTACACAACCATTACGGATTTACAACACCTTCTTTTTAGGAAATTTTTAAATAGAAATGAATAGAAATTTCAAGGAGAACTGTGGCGAGATTTATCAAAACTGGTGTAAAATAAAACTGGCTTAGTTGCCCATAGCAACCAATCTAAATTAACCTTTTTTATTGTTCAGAGCTCCCTTGGAAAATTAAAGGTGGAATCTGATTGGTTGCTATGGGCAAATAAGCCAGTTTTATTTTACACCAGTTTTGATAAATCTCCCCCATAGGGAAATGTGCGACATGTATAAGAAATGTTTGCATCTAACATTCTGACTAAATGATCAAGACTCTTTGGGGGAGATTTATCAAAACTAGTGATGAGCGGGAGGTGCCATATTCGATTTCACGATATTTCGCGAATATTCGACTGAATATTCGTGTTATATTCGTCGAAATCGAATATTCGTAATTATTCCAATTATCGCGAATAATATGCAATTTAATTAATCGCGTATTGCAATTTTTCTTTTGATAGTATAAGGCAACGTTCCTATGACTAATTGACTATGGCTAGGCTAATATGTGTATTTTACGAATATTCTTAATATTGCTCTAACTTCGTCTTTTAGAATATTCTTAATATTGCTCTAACTTCGTCTTTTAGAATATTCGTAATATTCTAAAAGACGAAGTTTGAGCAATATTACGAATTTTCGTAAAATACACTTTTTTTTCTCTAATTTTTTTTGCCTCTTCTGAACTTCAGTTTTGTAAAATATGTACACTATTAAAAAAATTACTATAGCAGTATATTAGCTAAATTACAATCTATATGTGTAATTTTACGAATATTCTTAATATTGCTCTAACTTCGTCTTTTAGAATATTACGAATATTCTAAAAGACGAAGTTAGAGCAATATTAAGAATATACGTAAAAAGTTGAAATCGCAATTTGATTATTATTATAACTTTAATTAATCGAATTGCGATTTCAACTTAGCACTGCTATATTCCATATTAGGCTAGAATTAACAAATATGGAATATAGCAGTGTTAAGTTGAAATCGCAATTCGATTATTATAACTTGAATTAATCGAATTGCGATTTCAACGTAATTCTCAAATCCGACAGTACATTCTTGTATATGGAGACGTTCCCATGGTGATGGGGACGCTCCATGAGCACGGAAGTTGGCAGAAGCGGCAACGGGCACTGACTGGAGCAGCCAGGAAGCCAGGAATCCAAAGGACAGGTAAGAACAACTTTAGGGAAGTGGGAAAGAAGAAAATATAACAATTAAAAAAAAAAACCAAAAAAAAACTAATATTCGATTTCGCGAATACATAGAACTATATTCTAAATATTCACGAAATCTCGAAGTTACGATATTCGAGAAAAAAATTTGCAATTCGAATATTTGCGCTCAACACTAATCAAAACCAAAATTCACCTTTAATTTTTCACAGCTCCCTTGGAAAACGAAAGGTGGAATCTGGTTGCTATGGGCAACTAAGACAGTTTTTCTTTATACCAGTTTTGCTAAATTTACCCCTTTATGTTACTTGCTGTCGGATGCAGAATGCAAAGGAATTTCTTCTTGGCCTACGTAAATCATGACTGAACTTTCGAACACCATTTTTAGATTTAGGTGCCAAATTCAGTACTGATTAATTTAAATTTATTTTTTATTTTTTTCATTTTTCTGATAGAGAGTTCTAAATCTCCTGCTCCCCTTCACACAACCATAAAACTAATTTCTGGCTGCAGAAGAACTTTACCACCCACTTGTATTGCTGGTAGAAGATCGTCTACTGCTCTGGTGAGCTCGATGGTGTACTACAGGGAGACCCATTCACTGATGTAAAACTACATTACTTTACACATAATACTTTATACTCTCCTTTCCAAACCCCCTCTATTCCAGCCCTGCGTTTGCTGCCATCATATTTTGGATGCAGTGATGACTTGACTGTAAACCTCTCATGACCATTATGGAACAGAATGAGGCCAGAGATTCAGCATCATGTGCTGTACATGGACATTTCACGCTCTATGATGCTGTGCGCTCCCGGCCGCACGATGTATGCCGCTCAGGGACATATGGCCCCCTCGTGGACCGTATGTCTTGGAGGGCATACGGTCGTGTGCATGAGACCTAAGGGTACAGCCACACAGTCAGGTTTCTGCATGCAGTTTTGGAAGCCAAAATTAAGAGTGGATCATCAAAGGAAAGAAAGTATAAAGGACAGATACAACTTCTCCTCTCTCTCCTGGTTTGGGCTTCCAAAACTGCATCAAGAAACCTGAATGTGTGGCTGTACTCTAAATAGCACATTGTAGTTGGGGCCCTGTTACTTATTTTGCTTTGGAGCCCTGGATCTTCAAATTTCACATGTAGATATTGCCATATCATTAGCCAAAGGGACAGACATTTGAATAGGTCTCATTAAAATTGGTAGGATGTACCACAGGTTCTTCAACCAATTCAAGTAATGGTAGGTTTACAGAGAGCCATTATTGCTATGATCCAACAAAAAAGGTCAGATTGCAGCAATGATTCCTATATTGTATATTTCCCTGATAAGATCATCATGATCAATGTGTAATATGTATTTGTAAAAAAGGCAACGGGTACGAGCTTTATTTGCCAGGATTTGGACACTGTTTTGTGTTTCCAGCTGAACAAAATTTCTTGACATATACATGTAGAATCTAGATTGATGTCCTTATAGTAATTTATCTACCTATGGTAGGTCCATATGGTGGGCAATCTCTCTTAGTGCCCAAGGTGGGGGTATTAGAATGAGCCCAAACATACTTTGTCCCTGAAGCTCAGCATGACAATAATTGGATGGAGAAGCATTAATTTAACATACGCACCCTAAGTTGTCCTCCCCACCAATCCCATGCAGTTCATTCCCCAGTACAGAACATCTTTAGCAAGGTCAGCAGGCTTGTACAGCTCCTCTCCCATTTCTCCAAATATATACACTGGTCATTAAAGCATATCTTAATTATTGTGTGAGTGCCCTTGTGCTGCCAAAGCAGCTCTGAAATGTTGAGGCATATCTGAGGGTGTCCTGTGGTATCTGAATCAAGATGTTAGAAACAGATCCTTTCAATCCTATAAGATTCAAGGTTTTTCAAGCACATCTCACAGATGCTTGATCGGACTGAAATTGGGGGAATTTGGAGTCCAAGTCAACACCTTGAACTCTTTGTCATGTTCCTTAAACCATTACTGAACAATTATTGCAGTGTGACAAGGTGCATTATCCCTCTGGAAGAGGCTACTGTCATAAACTGATACTGTAGCCATGAAGGCATGTACTTGGCCTTCAGAAGTGTTTCAGTAGTTGGTACATGTCAAAGTAACATCCACATAATTGCTAAGACTCAAGGTTTCCAAGCAGAACATTACCCAGAGCATCACACTGCCTCCATAAGCTTGTTTTCTTATTATAGCGCTGCCTGGTACCATCTCTACCCCAGGAAAGTATTGACCACGCATCTGGCCTTCCACATAATATGAAAGACATTGTGATTCATCAGACTAGGGCGCCTTCATCTATTGCTGTATTGTTTAGTTATTATGCTCATGTGCCCAATGTAGGCACTTTTTATGTGGACAAGGATAAGCATGAGCACTAGCCTTTGCTTCCTATGCACATCAGTGAGCCTTGGGAGCTCATGTCCCTTTTTCTGGAACAATCTATGAGACCTGCTGTTTTGGAAATGTTCTGATCCAGGTATGTAGCCATCACAAATTTGGCCCTTGTCAAAGTCACTCAGATCCTCATGCTAGCCCATTTTTCCTGCTTTAATCAACTTGAAGAACTGATTGTTTACTTCCTCTCTAGTATATCTTAACCCTAGACAGGTACTAAAAGCTGTCTAGTGTATCCCACCCCTAGACAGGTGCCGAAAGCTCCAGTAGGTATATACATAACCTACTAGAGCTTTTATGAAATCCCATTCTAGATTTATAGGCATTAATATGGGGCTGTTCCTCCCTTTGTAACTAAAACAGCTTTCTCTCTTCAGTGAAGACTTTCTACAAGATTTCAGAGTGTGTCTGTGGGAATGTTTGCCCATTCATCCAGAAGAGGTCAGACTCTCATGTTGGACAAGATGGGCCTGGTTCACAATCTCTGTCCTAGTTCTTCCCAAGGGTGTTTTTTTGGGCTGATTTCAGGGCTCTGTGTGGGCCTGTAAAGTTCTTCTACTCCAAACTCACCCAACCATGCCTTTATGGACCTTGCTTTGTGCACTAGAACAAAGTCATGTTGGAACAGAAAAGGACCTTCCCAAAACTATTTCCACAAAGTTGGAAGCATACAGTTGTCCAAAATGTCTTGGTATGCTGAGACATGAAGATATCCCTTCACTGGAACTAAGGGGTCTATCCAACCCCTGAAAAATGACCACACAGTAATATCCCTTGTCCTCCAAATTTTACAGTTGGCACAGCATTCTTCTAGCATTCGCCAAACCCAGACTCACCCATCACACTGCCAGATAGAGAAATGTGATTCATCACTCCACAGAACACGTTTCCACTACTTCAGATTCCAGTGGTGTTGTGCTTTACACCACACTATCCGATGCTTGGCATTGAGCTTAGTGATGTAAGGCAGGGTTCACAGCGTTTAAAGGGGTTGTCCAGGTTCAGAGCTGAACCCGGACATACCCTTATTTTCACCCAGGCAGCCCCACTGAGGCTAGCATTGGAGAATCTCATGCTCCGATGCGCTCCCTTGCCCTGTGCTAAATCGCGCAGGGCGCGGGATCTTTTGTTTTCAATAACACATGGCCGAGCGGAAACTTCCGCCCGGAAGTGTATTCGGTGACGCCACCGGCTCTGATGGGCGGGCTTTAGCGCTGCCCTAACCGTTTTACTGGCTAGGGCAGCGCTAAATCCCGCCCATCAGTGCCGGTGACATCACTGGGGTTCCTGGCAGCCCCATGGAGAGCCCCAGTACGGAACACACTGCCAGAATTAAAAGCGCAGATGTGAACCCAGCCTAAGACTTGTCTTGCATGCATCTTTTTGGCAATGGAAACCCATGCTATAAAGCTCCCGATGCATAGTTTTTGTTCTGATGTTAAGGTCAGAGGAGGTTTGGAGCTCTGCAGTCATCAGAGTGTTGGTTCTTTTATATACTATAAGCCCCAGCACTCACCACAACTTTACGTGGTCTGCACCTTGAGTTGCTGTAGTTCCTAAAAGCTTCCACTCACAGTTGATGATGGAATATCTAGGAGGGAAGAAATGTCATGAGTGACGTCCTATTAAAGTACCACACTGGAATTCAGTGAACTCTTTCCAGTGACCCATTCTTTCAGGAAGACTGCTTGGCTAGGTTCTGGATTTTACATACCTGTGACTATGGGACTGAATGAAACACGTGAACTCAATGGTTGCGAGGTGCGTCTCATTATGTTTGTCCATATAGTGTATATACACGGTTGTCACACAGTAAAATATTGCATTCTTTCACCTAGGCAATAAACTGAAGCTTGTCCTACCCCAGCACAATTCAGCATGGTTTTAATCCATAAATTACAGCCTATCCCTCAAAGACACTTTAGGCTCATCGGATAAACATAGTTCAGCTTAGTTTTCTCTCTTAAGAAATTAGCTTAATTTCAAAGAGAAAGTTTTGAAAAAAGTTTATCCACTGGAGTATCCAATGGTGAGTACAGTCCATAAAGTAAGCCCCTAGAGTGAACGGAAAAGGAATAGGAAGGAGCACAAGACAAGTGAAACATGAGGAGCAGTAAAGGAGAATAAAGGGTTAATTACAGGAAATAGGTAGACAGTATGTGGGGTGGAGTTAGTGGATTATAAAAGGGGTGGTATGTTATGAGGTGGGAAACCTTTCACGTGGAGCAAGGAAGATAGGAAGGTTTTGCCCACCCACCGCCCTAGTGATCTGATGCTCCTTCGTTGGTTGGCAGAGTTTGTTGTCGTTTCCTTCCTCAGGTCCCGGTGGTGAGAGTGGTAGAGGTCTCGGGAGGCATCCCGGTTGGAAAAACTGGATAAAACAGAAATGGAGGGTGTTTACTTCCCCCAAGTTGTAGATTTGGTGGTAGAATGGTTTCTTGGTGGGTTTATATTGCTGTGGGCAGGGTACACAGGATGGGGGATAACAGTCTGAGATAGTGGTGCCCTTGGGTCAGGTGAAAAACGGCTGAGGATAAAGTAGGAGAGTGGTTTTGTGAATAGGAAATGGTCGGATCAGGATGCCTCTTCGTGTTCTCTGCACATGTGGGTTGCATAGGAAATGTTATTTATTGATAGGTTAAACCTGATATTTATTGATTGGATTAATGAAGGGCCGTTGTGGCCATTTTTTTACCAAGAATTTCAGTATGTCTTTATTAAGGGGTGGTGCGGTTAGGGGGAAGTTAATGGCTGGTGGAGCAGCGCATCTAGACTTTCCTTCAGTTATGTGTTTAACATGTAGTTGAATAAGACCATTGCTGATAAAAAGCTGAACAAATGACTTTTCAGTTCATAACTGGTACATTGCTACTACTGCTATGAATGATTAGCCCTTCACTAACATGTAAGCACTGCAACATATAACCTTGCATATGGTATCTGCTACGAAGGTCTTGTTTTCCATTGATTTCAGGCGTAACAAGCACTCCTCGTTTTGTTCCTGTAAATGTCAAACATGTCATTACCAACAGGGCTTTGCCTGTATTTTATGTTTCATATAATGTGAATGTATTTAATGTCTCCTTCTCTCTCTCAGGCAGCAAATCGTTCCTTGTTCTCTTGGCTGGAATTTTAAATAGCCAACAAGCGTCGCAATTTACATGTCCGCTGCCTATAAGGGTGAGATTTAACTGTTGTAAAAATGCAAATTCGTAAAATAAACGATCCACTTTACAAAGACTGCAAGATTTCCAGTGGTGAATTGTACATTTACGCCTGGAACTGGGTTAGATTGGCATCTTTCTGATTGGCAGAAACATTGTTATAACTATCAATTTCCTGAAATGTCTTTAAATATATGATTAGATAGAAATAATAAAATCCTTGACAGATTTGGCTCTCTGACTGAGATGTAAAGTACCTATAATATGTGAGGGCCTCTAGTAGCAAGCGTTTGATTTCCCTGCAGTGCCCTCACTGAGGGAATGAAGCATTGCAAGCACTGAAATCCATAGGCTGCATTCACAATGGGTGGACATTCAGGGTCCACCAGAAGAAGAGATACCTCTTGTATCTGCTCTCTGCTCTGGCTATCAGGTCAGAATTTCTTTATAGGGGATTTGAAAATGGGTGAAACCAAAAGTGGAGTTTTATACTACCAGCATATTCTGCCTATATTATCCATCTGTATTTCATGCATGTGTCACGGCCCAACACAGGTTTAAATAATGCAAACTCACAGTGTGCAGAAATAACATAGAGGGCTATGGGGCCCAGAGGTTGGGGGGCCTGTCAAGTGCAAGAAAATTATACTTTCTGGTATACGATGATATTATACATACCTTTATTTCTTGCTGTGTTTGCTGCTATTATAAAAAAAAATTGCTGTGGGCCCCTTCTAATTTAGCTATGGGGCTCTATGAATTATATTTACATCCCTGATCATAGTACATTACTGGTGGCTCCACCTCACTCTTTGTTACTAACTGAATAAAGCAATTATTATTATTATTTTATTATTATTTAAGCGCCATTCATTCCATAGCGCTGTACATATGATAAGTGGTGCACATACATAACACAGACAATTGCACTAATCATAAACAAGATGAGTTACAAACTGGTACAGAAGGAGAGAGGGCCCTGCCCGTGAGGGCTTACAATCTACATGGTATGGGAGAAGGACACAGTAGGTGCAGGTTAAGTTGGTCATGGCGGTATAGAGGCAGCAGGGTCACTGGTTGTAGGCTTGTCTGAAGAGGTGGGTTTTCAGGTTTCTTTTGAAGGATTCCACTGTAGGTGAGAGTCTGATATGTTGGGGTAGCGAGTTCCAGAGTATGGGGGATGCACGGGAGAAATCTTGGAGTCGATTGTGGAAAGAGGCGATAAGAGGAGAGAAGAGAAGGAGGTCTTGTGAGGATCGGAGAGTGCGTGTGGGGATGTATCGGGAAAGTAGCTCAGAGATGTAGGGAGGGGACAGGTTATGGACGGCCTTGTATGTGTTTGTCAGTACTTTTAAGTGGATTCGTTGGGAAATGGGGAGCCAGTGAAGGGATTGGCAGAGGGGAGAGGCAGAGGAGTAACAGGGTGAGAGGTGGATTAGTCAGGCAGCAGAGTTGAGGATAGATTGGAGGGGTGCGAGGGTGCTAGATGGAAGGCCACAGAGGAGAATGTTGGTCTAGGCGGGAGATAATGAGGGCATGGAGAGTGCGTGTGGGGATGTATCGGGAAAGTAGCTCAGAGATGTAGGGAGGGGACAGGTTATGGACGGCCTTGTATGTGTTTGTCAGTACTTTTAAGTGGATTCGTTGGGCAATGGGGAGCCAGTGAAGGGATTGGCAGAGGGGAGAGGAAGAGGAGTAACAGGGTGAGAGGTGGATTAGTCAGGCAGCAGAGTTGAGGATAGATTGGAGGGGTGCGAGGGTGCTAGATGGAAGGCCACAGAGGAGAATGTTGCAGTAGTCTAGGCGGGAGATAATGAGGGCATGTACGAGCATTTTCGCAGATTCGAAGTTAAGGAAAGCACGGATGCGGAAGATGTTTTTGAGTTGGAGGTGGCAGGTGGTGGAAAGGGCTTGGATGTGCGGTCGGAAGGAAAGGGCAGAATCTAAGGTCACTCCAAGGCAGCGGGCTTTGTTGACTGGGGATAATGTGCAGCCATTGATCGTGATAGATAGGTCTGTTGGGGGGGTTGAACAAGATGGGGGAAAGATTATGAATTCTGTCTTATCCATGTTAAGTTTAAGGAAGCGAGAGGCGAAGAAGGATGATATAGAAGATAGACATTGTGGGATTCTTGATAGTAAGGTAGTGATGTCTGGACCAGAGAGGTAGATTTGTGTGTCATCAGCATAGGAGTGATACTGAAAGCCATGGGACTCTATGAGCTGTCCCAGGCCAAAAGCAATGACAGGATGTGCAGAATTTGGAGAAATAAGGGCCTTTATGTTATGAATTTTAACAATGGGGGGTATTTTATCAAGACACCATTCTTGATCTTGTATTTGTTGGAGTAAAGTCTGCCTAAATTTTTAAGAGGCGTGGGCCTCTTAGTAAATTAGGTTCATCTCTGGCCACCCCATGCCCCAGAAAGTTAGATGCTGATATCTGGTGTAGATTTGAGTTATAATTTATAGCGTAATTATAATTCTGGGCTATTCTGGGAATTGTGAGATATAGTTCCCCTCCTGCTCAATTTGGCAAGTGTGGTGCAAAAACAAGTCCCAGTTTTTATTTTATTTGTGTCAATGGTGGTTGCCCAAAAATGTGTTACTTTTTTTACACCATTTTTCTGGCGCATATTCAGTGACCTAGAGCAGAGGCGCAAGGCAGATAGGATGAGAGTGGTGGTTGCGGCCCTGTGGTGGGTAGTAGTACTCATACTATCTTACAGTACCCTGGCACTCCCTAGGGTCATGCAGTGACTTGAGGGTGTACGCTGTCTTCCATCAGAAAATACTCTGGAGTTGGGGCTCCTGCCTGGTTGTAGTTGGGGTGCCCTTCATGGAGAACAGTTTGGCTGAGTGCAAGGTAGGAGTGCAAAGGCAGAATATGATGGATGATGGAATCAATAACCAGGTCTGTTAGTTGCAATAAAGTCCTTCTTTAATGCATTGACTATGGGAGTAGTAGTACATATGGCAGTAAAAAGGCACAATTCCAAAGTAGATCACAGTAAAGTCACCTACCAATAGCAAAAATAATGGTAGTTGTGGTACTCCCTGATTCTCTCTCTCTAAATATACTTTGCAGTTTCTCCAAAATGCCCATAGGCATACAATTTGTTCTTATTAATGTCTTGTACAATTCCCAGACTGAGGGGTGCAGACTTTAGACATGGATGGCCAGTCTGTCTCAAAGTGCGGTAGGTGCCTTAGTTCTTTCTACAGAATGCCTTCCTGATGTTACCTTGCTTGGCCTGAATGGTTCTGAACCTTCTATAAAATATGGTCTCTTTCAGTCAAGGTTACTCTGGTAGTAAAGTTGCTGTGTTAGCAGTTGCAGTCTCAAAAACAGAAGTTCTCTGGACTTGGGCCTGTTGTGCAGGATCTCTCACACACGTTCTTCCTGGAGCTCTGCTCACCCTGGTAATCTAAACAGTCTGCCAATGTTAACCCTATCTTTTGCCTATACATTGCTATTTGGGTACACTGTGCATAGACAGATAAGTACTTCAAACATTAACTCACAACAGTTAACTCAGTAAGTTTAAATTACTAACTTGTTTATTAATAATTAACCCGTTGCAGTAGTCCTCTGAGGTATATACAGAAGATGTCAACGAGGTAATCATTGTATGTGATATTGTTTACAGCTTTGTGGCAAAGGGGTTGTTGCATATCCCAAGCCTGGAATACTTGTAGAATAAAAAATTGGCATACAAGACTGCAACATGGCCCTGTTTTCCAACATCTGGGAAATCTTGTGTTTTATACAACCACGTGTAGCCGGTTGTTAAAGGTCCTGTATTACAATATTGGTTGAGTTTTGTAAGTTGGTAATTTCCTCTGTAGGATATATTTTGTAAATCTGGAAGTAGGACTCAGTGATCATGGAGGGGCAGATAGCTTCCTATGGCACAACTATTGTCATAACGTGTAGCTCAAGGCTCCATGCTGCTAGCCTTGCTGTGTCCCTACATGTGGGTTGTAAACCCCAATGGAAATAGCTTTATCAAGGAGCCAATTGAGATTTCAATACAACAGGCTTATTAAGATGATGTGGAAAGCATCCAGACGAAACTGATTATTGGAAGCCACTCAGCCTTGCAGGTTATTATCTCAGAGAAATGAAGCCAGAACAGAGCCATTTCCAACACTGAAACATCAGATGACAGAAGAAAATTTTCACAAATGAAGGTAAATTCAGATTTTTATTTTACATTTACTTCCAAATGCCAATTGATCTCACACTACATTTTGCTGGTAATGCTTGTCTATTAAATGGTTGTACAGTTACACACCCAAGCATAGACTTTCATTTTCCAAGGAATTATGAAATTCAGCCACATTGAGCAGCACTGAGCATGGCATCTACATAAGGGAAGCAGAAGTTCTCATTGTTCTTTCAAATCTACTGCCTCTTCAAGTTGCCAGGAATGTTGTTATATGATTAGTACACAAGTAGGCACCCTATTCTGAATGGTGAATGGTGGCAATATTTATCAGTATTAGCAATTATTTTTCCTAACTGATGGCATTTCGGCTCTGCATCATGGGAGAAAGAATCAGTAGGAATTCCTCTTGATGGCACAAACCCTTTATTGATTTGATTTATTGGTAATGTGTACATAGTGCCACAATATTTCTCAGTTCTGTTCAAAATTTGTCATCATACACATCAGTCCTTGTCCCCAATGAACATCACAACGTGATTTCTCTACTTCAGACATACAAACACTATGGAGCCAATTTCATTGGACTTCAAATAAAGGCTATGGACATCTACAGGGGCATTTTTTTTATTTTTTATTTTCTATGATTGTTTTCTCATTTCAGGCTAAAATATTTTTTTTATGTTGCTTTTTATTAAACATTTTTAGCAGGGTTAAATTTCATTCTATCTGCAGAGCGTCTTAGTTTCACTTTCACAGTGAGTCCCATCCTGACATCTATGTATAGGCCTTATCTCTAAACACCAGACAGCTTATAAAAACAATAGCTAATTTTTTATCAAACTGTTAAGAATGTGACTTAAATGAGTATTTATGAGCTGTCAGAAGATCAGAGATAAGGGCTACACATAGCAGTGCGAAAAGGAACATTACGGGACTCACTCTGCAGTTAGGTTGAAGTTCAGCCCTGTAAGACAAAAAATTCTAACCAATTGAAAAAATATTTTTTAGCCCAAAATGTGTAAAATGAAAGTATAAAATTTACCTCAAAGGTGTTCATAGCCTTAAACTTTATCAGTATATTTTTGGAGTGCTGGAAGAAATTGGAGAACCTAGACACGCAGACATGGCAAGAACATACAAACTCCATGCAGATCTTGCCCTTGGTTGAGTTCCAGCCTACCATGCTGTCCCTTGATATTCTTAATTGACACAGATAATTTGTGTTTGGGAGGGTGCAGTTGTGCCTTTATACTATCATAGACCACCTGTAAGATTTGGGTGTACATTGGACCCTCACAGTGACAACTATACTTCCTGATTACAGATTTATGAATCCTATAGATGGAAAACTTAGTCTGTCTAGACCTGCACCAGATTTATCAAAGTGGTTCAGGATGAATGATAAATCTGGTGCAGGGATAGACACTTTTGTCTAGCTTTTTGTACCAGCTATTGGTTGGTTTAGTTTGAGACAGAATTTTATGCAAGGTTTGTGGTGCAACTTTGATGTTAAATGTCACATATTAGATCACACTCCTTTTCTGTGAAGCCATGCCCCCCTTTCTGTTAGACTATACCCTCCACTGAGCTAGATGCAGAGGATTTTTCAAGAACTAGGTATGTCAAATTGCACCAGATTGCTCCAAATTGCAGTGCATTTTGCAACATTGTCTTGGTGCACTGACATAAATGTGGGCCTTTACTTTGCACATGGCACATTAAATTTAAGGGGTTGTCTAATATAAAACAAAAAGTTAAAAGTAAAAAAAAAACCACTAGAACCTCACACATCCAGCACTGCACTTCCCAGCCTCGCATCCTTTGGTCCCTGCTGGACCATCTACATGCATGTCACCACTGCTGGCAAATCAATGCCTTCATGTATAGGAACATCACCACTGCAGGTGGCTCCAACAACATGAGTAGTGTTTTTTTTTTTCCAGGCTGGTCACTTCTATTTTTTTTAAATCCCTTACAACCCCTTTAATGACTGCAAGATAAAACTTAAAAGAATTCTTGTAAAATTAGATATAAATAATAGTGTAGGTGTCCATATAAGTGAGTATTAGCCTGGAAATTGGACCCTTTTAAAATGTCGCTTTTATTAGGTTTACTTTAAAAAGCAGAAATATATATACACCCTCTGATAACCAGGTATCCCAAATAGGACAAGATGTTGCCCAGCTACCACCGTGAATTGGTGAAAAAAAGTGAATAAACAAGATGAATAAGATAAGTATAAATTCCAGGGGCGTTAATGACATTCATTGGAGGTTGGGGAATGGGTAGAGGGTTGGGCACCTTATTATGGGTATTAGGGATGGTTCTCTCCCTATACCCGCCCTAAGATAATCCTCTGCCCAGGGATGAACCCTAATGGTGGGATCACCCTGTCCCCGTACCTACCCTGTCTAGCCCCGTACAACCCTGTACATTTGGAATTTTTTACACAGATGATGTCAGTTTTTACCCCGACGCGTTTCCCCACAATGGTTCATGAGGGGGTCGGTTAAGAGATAGTAATTGTAATAGATAACATCATGGATCAGATAACAGGATGATAAAACAGATAATGTTAGATATAATTACTGTGTCCTGGTAGATGCCATGGGGCAGGCCATGTAGGAGGAAGAGAGGACTCACGCTTGTTCTCCTGATGAGAAAGAGATGTCACCTGAGGGAAAAATATCATAAATGAACCCACTGTTGGTATTTACCTATAAGGTTATCTGGCTCTTTATGTCCCAGGTTCAGGATAACTTACAGGTGAGGTGTCCCCCTGAAGTTTGGACTGCCGCCTGCCGAGCTTGATGGGGCAGTGGGGCATCCCTGTGTTTGCCCAGTTTTAAATGAATGTGCAGGCGCGCCTTTCACTGTCAGGAGCCGCGTATCCGGTAAGTGGAACGCACGCTCCGCTACTTCCGGTTACCTGGAACGCAAGCCTCGCTTCCGGTCTGCTAAACCGCAGATGTCCTTTCCGGATTGGCGATGCTTAAGTGCTCCAGGTTCTCCCCTAGTGATTGAGATATGGGTACGGTGCATTAAGGTTTGGCACCAATTTACCCTCATAGAGTTATTTTATTTAGACGCTCTTTGGCACAGGGGTCATAAAAGGAGGGGTGGGGGATAATTTGATCTGATGTATTTGATTTGGACAGATTCAAGTGTATCATATAAAGCAGCTACATAGAGTCACTATCGATATGTGATCCAATTGGAGCCACTTTGTTATGTATATCATCCCCACACTTACCCAGATTAAATAAGGCCCTACTTTAATATAAAACAGCAAAATATTAACAGGACATGATTGCTTCTAGGCTGTAGCTTTTCTGGTCAGTGAATACGTAAATAAGATTGACGTTATCACCTGATCAGATCAAATAAAAATTATTGAGATAACTTAAGATATTATAACTGGGTGGAGCATGATATAGCTCAGACCCTTCTAATATATTTCATCGAGTACATTGTGTACTCATGACCAGTTCGAAACCGTTTTTTATCTACTCAGGAAATATAGAGGTGGATATGGAGGGCAGAGATTCCCGGTCTATCGTAATTCCCTATTTTACATTCCCCAAAAATTTATATTATGAGGTATGAAAACTTTATAAAAAGCAGGTGAAGGTCAGTTGTTCATTGAGACCAGCAGGGGCTTGGGAACGGCATCTATAAATCCATTCTGCTTCTTTCCGCAGAATCTTGTTATCCCAGTCCCCTTTTCTCGGTTGCAATCTGCGGTGTACTTGATAATAAAAAGTGGTATTCTGACTTCCCAAAGTCCATAAAGGGACGACCCCCTTAAAGGGTCGACCGATAGTATCCGGTGTGAACTCCATCACACAAAACTGCGGTCTTTACCTTGACCAGGTATTGAAAGATTTTGTGGTGTCCCTTGCGTCATACACACGGGACACCATGGATTTTCTGAAAAAAACGGAGTCCCTGGGTATTAAACCTTCCTGCCTACTAGCCAGCATTAATGTCGAGTCCCTGTATAGCAGTATCCCGCATGATAAGGGCCTTCTGGCGGTTACTTACTATCTAGGCACAAGAGGGAATCACTTCCAGGACCATAACCATTTCATCTTAACCCTACTTGACTTCATTCTAAGGCACAATTTTTTTCTGTTCAGCGGGCGGTTTTACCACCAGCTCAGGGGGACGGCCATGGGATGCCCCTGTGCCCCCAAATACGCCAACCTCTTCCTGGGCTGGTGGGAAGACAATATCGTCTTTCCAGGCCACCATACTTGGTGGAGTGAGAAGGTAGCCTTCTGGACGAGGTACATCGACAACATTTTTGTGCTTTGGAATGGGAGTAGGAGGGAATTCACTGATTTTATAAATGTCTTGAATATCAATGACATAGGTTTCAAATTCAGGTCTGAGATACAGGAAGATTGTATTAATTTCCTGGATGTGACAATACGTAAACGGGGTGAAAAACTGGTCAGTACAATTTTCTGAAAATCAACAGCAACAAATTAAATTCTACACTGGGGAAGCCACCACCCCACTCCACAAAAAAGAGGTATCCCAAGGGGACAATACCTGAGGATTCGCAGGAATTGTTCGGGTTTAACCGACTTTCACTATTGGCCAATCCTACAGATGGACACGAGTGTCGCCAAGAACATCTCACTTCACCCAAGTATAACTTATCGAAGGGGTCAGAGCCTCAGAGACAGATTGGTACACAGCCACTACATGCCCCCATCTCCACCGGGAACGTGGTTTGATCGTCGTCCCATCGGCATGTTTAAATGCGGGACCTGCAAAATATGCCCGTTTATTTCTACAGGCAAGACGATTACATGCTCGGCCACCCAAAAGGTGTTCACCATGCGGGATTTTATTAATTGTAAGAGCAAAGGGGTAATCTACATATGTCATTGCCCCTGACCCAAGGACTATATCGGAAAGACCTTTAGGGAACTAAGAAAAAAGGTGGGCGAGCATGTAAATGACATTAAGAACAATAGAATTACACCAGTGGCGAGTCACGTACACGAATATCATTCGGGGGACCCCCTTCTCACTCATCTTCTCTGCATTGGAACTTGCACCCATGTCCCTGAGAAAAGGGGACTGGGATAACAAGATTCTGCGGAAAGAAGCAGAATGGATTTATAGATGCCGTTCCCAAGCCCCTGCTGGTCTCAATGAACGACTGACCTTCACCTGCTTTTTAAAAAGTTTTCATACCTCATAATATCAATTTTTTTGGAATGTAAAATAGGGAATTACGACAGACCGGGAATCTCTGCCCTCCATATCCACCTCTATGTTTCCTGAGTAGATAAAAAACGGTTTCGAACTGGTCATGAGTACACAATGTACTCAATTAAATATATTAGAAGGGTCTGAGCTATATCATGCTCCACCCAGTTATAATATCTTAAGTTATCTCAATAATTTTTATTTGATCTGATCAGGTGATAACGTCAATCTTATTGACGTATCCACTGACCAGAAAAGCTACAGCCTAGAAGCAATCATGTCCTGTTAATATTTTGCTGTTTTATATTAAAGTAGGGCCTTATTTAATCTGGGTAAGTGTGGGGATGATATACATAACAAAGTGGCTCCAATTGGATCACATAGCGATAGTGACTCTATGTAGCTGCTTTATATGATACACTTGAATCTGTCCAAATCAAATACATCAGATCAAATTATCCCCCACCCCTCCTTTTATGACCCCTGTGCCAAAGAGCGTCTAAATAAAATAACTCTATGAGGGTAAATTGGTGCCAAACCTTGATGCACCGTACCCATATCTCAATCACTAGGGGAGAACCTGGAGCACTTAAGCATCGCCAATCCGGAAATGACGTCTGCGGTTTAGCAGACTGGAAGCAAGGCTTGCGTTCCAGGTAACCGGAAGTAGCGGAGCGTGCGTTCCACTTACCGGATACGCGGCTCCCGACAGTGAAAGGCGCGCCTGCACATTCATTTAAAACTGGACAAACACAGGGATGCCCCACTGCCCCATCAAGCTCGGCAGGCGGCAGTCCAAACTTCAGGGGGACACCTCACCTGTAAGTTATCCTGAACCTGGGACATAAAGAGCCAGATAACCTTATAGGTAAATACCAACAGTGGGTTCATTTATGATATTTTTCCCTCAGGTGACATCTCTTTCTCATCAGGAGAACAAGCGTGAGTCCTCTCTTCCTCCTACATGGCCTGCCCCATGGCATCTACCAGGACACAGTAATTATATCTAACATTATCTGTTTTATCATCCTGTTATCTGATCCATGATGCTATCTATTACAATTACTATCTCTTAACCGACCCCCTCATGGACCATAGTGGGGAAACGCGTCGGGGTAAAAACTGACATCATCTGTGTAAAAAATTCCAAATGTACAGGGTTGTACAGGGCTAGACAGGGTAGGTACGGGGACAGGGTGATCCCACCATTAGGGTTCATCCCTGGGCAGAGGATTATCTTAGGGCGGGTATAGGGAGAGAACCATCCCCAATACCCATAATAAGGTGCCCAACCCTCTACCCATTCCCTAACCTCCAATGAATGTCATTAATGCCCCTGGAATTTATACTTATCTTATTCATCTTGTTTATTCACTTTTTTTCACCAATTCACGGTGGTAGCTGGGCAACATCTTGTCCTGTTATTATTTGGGATACCCGGTTATCAGAGGGTGTATATATATTTCTGCTTTTTAAAGTAAACCTAATACAAGATAAAACTTACCTTTATTTCTCTTTGCTTCATTTTTCCAGTCACTTGATTTTGATTTCTTGTGAAGAAGGCTTTGTTGATGTAAGTTATGCCAATCGACAGGCTGCTTACTGTACAAAACTAATGTGCTGGAAAATATGAAAGCGCTGCAGAATGTCAAGGGCATGTGCCCTGCCTTTTGATTCAAAGTCTACAGGCCAGAAGAAGATAGCCTAGCACTATATCCATCAGTCCCATATTTTTTGAATTGAACGGCAATGCGCATGCTTATTGGAATAGGACCCTTGTTTTGGTGACTTACAGGGGTCTTAATGTTTGGATCCCCCCTTATCTAGTAACTATCACTTTTATGCTACTACCAGAATATCCCTGCAGGACGCTGAGGGTAGGAGATGAACTACTTGTATCAATGTAGGCAAACATTTTTCTTAATTTATTGCATATTATCTCATTTTGGTCAGACAACCTTCAAGCCTAGTGATGCCACATTTTTAGCTTACATTGTTCCTTTAACTTGCGGTGATAGCATTTGTTTTTGGTTTGGTTTACTCATTTAGCTGATTTTCATTTTGGAACCTTAAAGGGGTTGGCTACTTTCTGGTTATTGTTGGCCAATATGTTTGTAAGATGATTATATGGCACTTACTAATATAGACTCTGTTGAAATTCTGTGGTATTTTCTATATTTCATAAGGTATGCCCCTTGTTTAGCATTTGTGTTGTCCACACAGAGGTACTGTCCATAAAATGGCTGCTGATGGAGAGTCATGTGACCAGGCAAATCACCTCCATGTGATGTCTTCTTTGTTCAAACACATTTGAATCATTTATTTGAATCGAGGAGGTGATGTCAAGAGTGATGCAAAGGAAAACGGTCTTAGTTGCCCATAGCAACCAACCATATTGATCCTTTCATTTCCTGAAGGAGCTCTGAAAAATGAAAGGTAGAATCTGATTGATTGCTATAGGCAAGTAAAGCTGGCCATACATTTGAGATAATGATCTGGTGCATTGTGGCTGATCAGTCGTCCATGGGATAGTTCGTATGAATGATCCCACCAACTAAACTGCCCGACTAGGGAGTCCGTTTTTTTAAAATAAAAACAGACTCCCTCGTGCTTGAGCATAATGGCAAGTGATTGGCTGAATTAAGCTGATCATGCCATCAACATGTAGTCTCAGATGATGAACTGCTGTAGTTTTCCAGCACAGTGGATTGCATTTTTGGCGTACGAGAGTCTGCCATCGACAGTCATGAATAGAAACATAGAAACATAGAATGTGTCGGCAGATAAGAACCATTTGGCCCATCTAGTCTGCCCAATATACTGAATACTATGGATAGCCCCTGGCCCTATCTTATATGAAGGATGGCCTTATGCCTATCCCATGCATGCTTAAACTCCTCCACTGTATTTGCAGCTACCACTTCTGCCATGATTGCTCGTTTCACTCTAGTTCACGCTAGCCAAACGACAGTTGGCTGTAATTGCCGAAATCTGCCATTCCGAACGACTTTAATCATATGTGTATGGCCACCTAAACCAGTTTTCGTTTGATAAATCTCTCCCTAAAATCCCAGGTGAAAGACTCTTTAAAAAAATGACCATGACAGATAAGTTGATGGATCCTTTTTATTTCTACGCAATTCATCAGCCTTTATCATCATAATTTTATTACAGTTTTTTTTTATCAAGGTCAGTGGATGACCAATTATGAGCCCGTTGGAAGCCTGTTAATTTGTCATCAGTTGTTCAGTTAGTCTCAAAGCAAGAAAAAAAAAATGGAATGAATTAACCTAAGGCTTCAAGCACATGGCCATGTCCGTATTTCGGTTCGCAAACAATGGATCCACAAAATACGGATATCTTTCACATTCATTCTGTATTTTTCTCACTTCCAACAATTGAAAAGGCTATTCTCATGTGCAATGAGGACAAAAATAGAATAAGTTCTATCATTTGCAGAGCGCCAACACGGATCCGCACAAATAAGGGTCCATTCACACGTCCGTTGTTTCTTTCCTGATCTGTTCCGTTTTTTTTTTCAGGACCCATTGAAAATGAAACGGAACAGATCAGGAAAGAAACGGAACAGATCAGGAAAGAAACAACGGACGTGTGAATGGACCCTAATGGATGTGTGCATGGTCCCATAGAAATTAACGGGTCAGTGTGCCATCCCCCCAAAAAAGTGAAAAACACACAGATGAAAAAAAATGTTTGTGTGCGTGAGGCCTTAGAGAACATAATAGAGAAACCAAGAGGCAATAAATAAACTACATTACATCATTGATCGATTTGCTAGGTTCCAGATTTGCAACCATACAGTTTAAGGCCTCATGCACACGGCCGTTGTGGGACCGTTCCGTGCATTGGGGACCGCAATTTGCTCCCTGAAGCTGCTGTTTGGCGGGGATGCCAGGACTTGGACCCTCTCTGATGTGATAATGATGACCTATCCTGAGGATAAGTCATCATTATCTTTTCTAGGATAACCCCTTTAATTTTGCATTTTGGAAGCAAAACAGAAAAAACAGAGATTATTTTTTGTCACTAGTCTTGAAGCATTTCTCTATGATATACAGTAGTCAGGGTCGGACTGGGGTTCCTTGGGCTCACCAGAGGAAATTATTCTCGGGGCCCAGCCCCAATATCACCAGTAAACTCTAATAGATTTTGATTCTAAGAAATAGATCCTAGTGGCAAGTTATTGGCTTTAACGGCAGCCCGAAAGGTCTTAGTTTTCTGGACCTTTGGGGCCCACTATGGTATCAGAGCCTGGGACCACTGAAGGATCCTCAGGTACTTTGGTGGGCCAGTCTGACGTGAAATATAGTAACATGTTCAAATATTACCTTGAGATTGAATCTTACTGATATACAATTTTCGTCTTGGAGATGATCCACAAAGCTCAGCTTTTCCAGTAGGTTTCCCATGTCCCTCTGAGCAGTAAAAGGATATGTGCTGGTTCTCATAGCCAACAGCACATAATCTCTTACTGTTCAGGGATACAAGAGCCTCCAGTTAGCCTTCCGTCATCCGTCACTTTTAACGTGCAACAAAGGTCCATGGTGCATGAACCGAGAAGTAAGCGGGAACTAAAGAAAGAGTATATAAAAAATAGTCAATAGATTTAAAGGGAGTCCCTGTCAGCAGTTTTCAGTGTGCATGTGAGAATATGAACATGGACGTGTATTGCAATCGTTCTGAAAAAAATGAACCTGGGGATGTGCAATAATAAGGAATTTAAGAAAATAACCTTCCGCTGGTAAAAAGTGTATTTCTTGTATTATTCTAAAATGATTGGTCAAAGACCAAGATAGACATTATTTTAGAGACAGAAATGTTTAAATTACTGTATAACAGAATACAAAAATATCTCACTTTGCTGTCTATCAATTGCAATGACATTGCACAAAGCACATCAATAACTTTGTCACATCTTGTGCTGTCCATGCACCACAATATGAAATCTATACCATCTATGGGGTCATAGATTTGAGCTGTATTTTAAATGAGTATTTTGGCACATATTATAATAAATGTGTCAGGTCATGGATGCCCCACCCAGGAAGTAAAAATATTTTATTCAGAATAAAAACCTAAAAACTCTCAATTTTTCCTCAAGCAGCATTTTGCAAGTTGGCAACTTTTATTCAGGCATACTTCTGTATGTAATAATCAAATAAGTGAGAGGTCAGATCTGATATACGTCTGCGCTCTGGATTACCTGGAGTCAAAACATAAATCAGAAAGGATAATCCTAAAACATAACATTTATTTAGAAATGCAGATAAAAATAGTTAGATCCTAAATATAGTGTGCAAAGACGAACATTGGGATAAATGGGTCAATAACCACCAATCAAATAGAAATGATTATCCCAAATGAAAAATATACAAAAATTAAAGTGCACGGCGGCACTTAGTAACCAGCAGGTCCTACCGGTACCCAGGGACGGTCACCAGATCCTTCACCACATGCTGTGTTGATAGTTGCTCATCCAATATGGATATCCAGATGGACATCAGGAAAAGAGGCTGGCAATATACACATGTGTGCAGGGTCCCTAGTCGGTCCCTATAGCTGTCTAGCCAGTCAGCCCTGATACTAAATGGTATGGTAGCAGCCTGACCACAGGGCACTCGTCCTTACAAGGACGACCCCGTCTGGAACCTGTCCCTCAATCTGAAGTTCTATATGTCCCTAGAAATGCATGAAAATCCCTACACGCATGTTTCACTGCCAGGACACAAAGCAGTTCATCAGGGGAGATGGAAAAAGTATAGTGGATCAATCCATAGATGAATGATCTATCTCACAAACCCAAAATGACATGATAAATCAGCTGGTCTAGAGGTATGCCAAGGTAGTCGGATCCTCCATGGGCTACCTCATAGATGAGAGGTAAAGGAATAGTGCAGAATAAAATGTACATGCCTGCACATGGGACTCTGACTGGCTAGACAGCTATAGGGACCGACTACGGACCCTGCACACGTGTATATTGCCAGCCTCTTTTCCTGATGTTCATCTGGATATCCATATTGGATGAGCAACTATCAACACAGCGTGTGTTGCAGCATCCGCGTGTGGTGAAGCATCATGTGGTGAAGCATCTGGTGACTGTCCCTGGGTATCAGTAGGACCTGCTGGTTACTGAGTGCCGCTGTGCACTTTAATTTTTATATATTTTTCATTTGGGATAATCATTGCTATTTGATTGGTGGATATTGACCCATTTATCCCAATGTTCGTCTTTGCACACTATATTTAGGATCTAACTATTTTTATCTGCATTTCTAAATAAATGTTATGTTTTAGGATTATCCTTTCTGATTTATACTTCTGTATGTCCCAATACTTTAATACACTGATAAAGTGTTATTTACATAAGGCTTAAAGCAATGGGCATAAGCAGAGGCATAACTAGCGGAGTTGCATGGGCATCATTACTTTTTAAGGGGGTATTCAGGTGGCGAATTATTACTTTTAGGGGGAGCGTTATTATTTTTTAGGGGGCAGTCAGATGGACATTTGTATCTTCAAAGGAGCATACAGAGGCATTATTACTGTCTATGGGACAAAAAGGGAGCACTATTGCTAGGGGGTACACCAGAGGCATTGTTACTTTCTAGAGCAGGGATCAGCAACCTTCGACACTCCAGATGTTGTGAAACTACAACTCCCAGCAAGTTCCCTTCACTTTTGTGGGAGTTCAAAGAACAGCCAAGCAAGTGTGCATGATGGGAGTTGTAGTTTCACCACACCTGGAGTGCCAGAGGTTGCTGATCCCTGTTCTAGAGAGAGGATATCAGCAGGATGAGAGGATGTAGGTATGGAGGATTTTGGAAACGTGAGGAACTCGGTTTGGTCTCTTTATAGTGGACTTTATTCAGTTATAATATGGTGATTATAGTCAGTCATTATGTTGTAGTTGTATAGTAGTATTATTGCTAATATCGTTTTTTTTTACAGTGTTCTGTTCAGGAGAGTATTGGTCATTTTCACTCGCTAGTTAGTGCTATTGGTAGTGTTCATGTTGTGGTGTTATCTGGGTGGGGTCTCATTCAGGCAACAGATGCCTCTGGACATACTTTATGTATTATAAAGGCAACCCATGTAGCTGTTTTCAGGTCCATGATGGGACCCCAGGTCATATTAGACCACTTCCAGCTCAATGTGTTTTTGTCCATAAACCCCACAATTTTAGTGAACGAGGTCATATTCCTTTCTGTACTGCAAAGCATGAGAATTGGGAACACGAGCAGGACACTCCTGTCCCAAAGAAGAGAATACAGTGTGGTGACATTAACTAGCACCAAAATGAGTCACATTTTGATTTTTTACATGACACCTTCTCCTTCCTGTATACAGATGTCATATTTATATTATGACCATTCACCCTATGATCATTTATTTGTGTTGTTTGCGAATATTCTAATCCTGAATTTTTATTGCGAATATTGCCACTTTGAGAATTTGCGAATATCTAGAATATAGTGCTATATCATAATCGGGAATATTCTAGATTTTTTTCATCAGTACCAATAATCCCTCACTGCTTCTTGCGTGTGGGCCAAAGAGAAGGCTGCAATATCTTTGACTTTAGGAGTAGTGTTGATCGCAAATTTTCGTATCGTGAATTTTTATCGTTAATTTTCCGATTGCCGACCTTCGCGATCAAGAAAATAATCACTGGAGATCACGAATTCTCGAATATATGACAAATATTCGCCCAAATATTCACAAAATATTGCGAATTAAAACTTTGCTCTGCCGCTCATCACTTAATTTATTTCAAATGAATAACTTTAGTGTATAATAGGCCAAATGCCCTTCACTATCAAGACCGTTGCCTAAAGGGGTTGTGGCAGGGGCGTAACTACCATAGTGGCAGACCATGCGACTGCTATAGGGCCCAGGGCAAGAAGGGGCCTAGTCTTAGTTGGGATTATCCCTCTTCTACTGGAGGTGAAAACTTAGTCAGGACTCTACCCTCTAAAGAAACAACTTTTAGCAAATTAGGCAGTGGAAAAAATGGCCCATGGTTCATTAAAAAGGGGATTAGGCAGAAACCTTTCTGTCCTGTGTGTGTGTGGGGGGGGGGGGGGGCCTGGTTTGATCCTTGCTATGGGGCCCTTACTTCTCTATGTACGCTACTGCCCCCAACGATGTAATATTAATTACCTATCCTGAGGATAGGTCATCAATTGTAAGAAGCCTTGACAACCTCTTTAAATGTCCCTCTTTTTGACCTGGGGAATTAATGCATAAATGTGCATTAATAAATTTAGTAAATTGCTCCGTATGACTTTTACCTGTATATTAGACCATAACTTTATTATTTTGTGCTACCCTCTAAAGGAATAACTTTTAGCAAATGGGGCAGTGGAAAAATGGCCCATGGGTCATTGAAAAGGATTTAGGCAGAAACCTTTCTGTCCTGTGTGGGGGGCCTGGTTTGATCCTTGCTATGGATACTTCTCTATGTACGCCACTGGGTTGTGGAAAGTTATGACCAGTGGGTTATCTGATCAGTAGGGGTTCCATCACAAGAATAGGAGTCCTATGATGCAGATTTGAATGAAGCGATGGTCAAGCATGCACACACTGCTCTACTGAAAGTCATTTGTCTGCTGAAGGTAGCTGATGCAACATTCATGATCACTGGGGGTCTCAGTGGAAAGAAAAAAGGTTATAGCAGCATCTCCGGTGTATCCTTTATTGAAGCCATGAGTGCATACAAGTAGCAAAAAATACGACATGTTGGCTACATAGTAGCCTTTATCTTGATCGGCGGACTGCTGTGGATCTGCGGTCCTGTTGTGGCTAATGCATTCCGGTATTGGTCGGTGAGGTCCGTTGATGCTGCTCTCCACCTTTGCCTTTACACTGGGGGTCTCGTGGTCAGAGAACCACCAATCTAACAGTTATTCCCTATTCTGTTGATAGGGGATAAAGGTCTTGTTACTGGAATAGCCCTTTAAGACAATATCCTGGTCAGTATTTTGCATCATTATTTGTAAGGCAAATATGAAAATATCTGCACCACTTTCATATTTTGGACCCACTCGTAGTTGTTGCTAAATATTACCGAGCTGTGACAGGGTTAAAAATAGCCATGCTCTTCGAATTCTGTACAACTCCTTAAAAATAACACTTAGCACCACTTTGCTACAATGACTCAAGAGTTCTTCCTTTTCATTCACTTATTTCAGAATCAACTATTAACAATGATGTGATAAATGTAGAGAATAGATAGGCGGCACTCAACACTGTATAGTAAACTAAGTCCTTTATTTTTCTCCAAAAATAAAAGGAACAAGGCCCGGGGCAAGACAGCTCACACGCAGTGAACAAAAATGGTGAAGGTGTGAAGGAGGCCATCTACGTAAAAATGGAGCAGCCAAGCTTGAATAGAGGTGGGGGGGGGGGGGGGTTAGACATCTATTGTCTGCCACATACAATGCTGTCTTGACACCTTTTTCTGGGAGGTCATTATCACCTACTGACTCCAATTAGGATAATGGGATCAACACCTTTGACCCCATGCTGGGTATAATGACCTCTGACCCCATGCTGGGTATAATTACCAGATGTTGATTCAGTTACATATGTATTCCCAGAATTCTTGTACAGTCACTCAGAATTGAGAAAGCTCGTTGGAAGAGTAAAACGTTTTCAAGAAATCTACAGTACGTCCAGTTGCCTTGATTTATTCTTTACAGATAAAAATGGCGAACGCCGTTTTGCGCAACACGTGCTTCTTCAGGCTACTGACTGTGGCCTGAAGAAGTGCGTGTTGCGCTAAATGGCCGTCGCCATTTTTGTACACTGTATGTGAGCTGTCTTGCCTCGGGCCTTGTTCCTTTTATTCTTGGAAAAAAATAAAGGACTTTGCTTATTATACAGTGGTGGGGGCCGCCTATCTATTCTCTACATTTATCACATTTACTGCCTTGAGACTGGAGCACCACATCGACTGTGCTGGAGGTACATGTGCGGAGACGTTTAATAGGTATTTGTTTGGGACTAAAGCTGTGCCGCCTACACTCTATTTTCCTATTTATTAACAATGACGTGTTCTATGCACCGAGCCCTCAGTAGTAGCCTGTAGTCATAACAAGTATGTGGCGGTTTAGGGGTCACTTTAATTTCAATGAAAACGAATAAACAACCATGAGTCACAGCTACTTGCCATGTTGTTTCAGCAAAGTAAGTCTAGGTTCACACCAGCAAAATCCTCTGTTGCTGATTTCAGGGAAAAAAGGACAAAATACCAGCAGAATCTTTCCCACCAGAATGGCAAACTTGATCAAGGGAACCCAATGGACCCCATTATAGCCAATAGGATCCATCAGGCACCAGTGGTATCTGGAATATGCTAGATCCATTCATCAATTTTTCTGTTTTTATCTTTTCCTATACCGCAACAGGAAAAGGGATTTTTGACGTTAATGTGGCCCTAGCCTTAGACAATACTTGTCTACTACCCCAGCCTCACCGGTTAGCCCGACCGAAGAAACGGCTCACAACTTGCACGTAGGCAGAGAGGGGGCGGAGGTCTTCTTCACGGTGTGTAATGAACGGGATCATGTTGTCTCCATGAGCACCCGGTCACTGGAGGCGAAGATCTTTCAATTAGCAGACAGAGAGGTCCGTCTGTTTTGGACCATAAAGTCCCTGACTTCCTACAAAGAGAGCAACCGCGTACCCCGCGGTTTACGAATATACAAAGAGATACATCAATATGAGGATGACGGGGAGTTTGTAGAGGCATGGAAACAAATGCATGCCGAGTTCTCCAGACAAATACTCAACTCAGTATTATCACGTAATGAGAAAGAATATAAAGAGATCAGCCAAGACCTGGAAAAGGCACATGCAGAACTCAAAATACGTATGACAGATTTGCAATATACGAACTTTGAAAAAAGGTTAAATAAAAAACTCACTGTGACACAAAGTGACATTAAAGAAAGGAAGAGAGACAAGTTTCTCCGTGATAAGAATGACTACGAAAGCGACAGAGTATTCGATTGGAATAGAAAACGTGGCCGTGCCCGTCGTACCCCACGCCGCACCCGCAGTGACTTTTGGACGACCGACTCTGATTCCAGCTTATCCGAAAACGGAACCGCCCCTCCCCCTTTGGGAAAAGAACCAGAAGGGGTCGAGGAGGGCGCAAGAGGAAGAAATCCTCAAGTCCGCAAGTCCACAAGAAGACGGCGACAAGTGACGTGGAAGCAGTAGAAGAATGCTCAGCATCCCCATCTACACAAGATCGTCCCAATCTCATTATTAATCTGACCACCCACGTGTTACCCCCGAGCTGTATCTCACTCCTCCAAAGAGGATTGGGATACAGCTTAGTGGAACAATTTAATTTGGTCGACTTTGAGGTGGACTTATATAAGGCCATACGCAAATTATTCCTGAGGAAGATGTTCTCGGAACGTAGCTCAATTCACCCCCAGCCATTACCAGGCGAGATCCCAGCGCATATGACATGTACCGACTTCCACCTCCAGCACCGCTTTGATACCGAAGAAATCTCTTGCATTCAGTTCTTAGCGGGTCTCGATAGTGAAAGTGTTCAGCCTTTGGAGCCTTCAGTGCCTTTTTCAGGTGGCATCAGGTCCACCTTTCTTCCCCCTATGCCGGCGGGCTCAGCGATTGACCTCTTTTACAAGAGAGTAATTAGGGATGTACGTGCACTGATATACCCGGTGGCACCCCCTAATATTACCAAAGAGGAAAAAGCAGCGTTACGCTGGCTTTCAGGCCTTCAAGATGTAGTGATCAAGCCCGCCGACAAGGGGGGAAACGTGGTCCTGATGACCAGAGCCTTCTATTTGGAGGAAGCCTCTAGACATTTGGGAGATACCAATGTCTATGAGAAACTAGGTGACAACCCTGTTCCAGGGATACTTACTAGGATATGTTCCCTTCTTTCCAAGTACATAGAGATACAATTTCTCCCTGCAACCATCTTGGATAAGTTAGTCCCCAAGTTTCCCAAGAATCCAGTCTGGTATTTCGTGCCGAAGGTACATAAATCGCTGTCCCATCCCCCGGGACGACCGATCGTCTCCGGTATGGGATCAGCGACCGAACCACTTTCGGGATACGTAGACTGGTTATTGAGGCCTCTTTTGAAAGGCACTCCCACGTATCTAAAGGACACCGGGGACTTCCTCCGTGCCCTTAATTCTCTTGAGTGGCAGGAGGAATTCCACCTTGTGTCCTTAGACGTGGAGAGCTTATATACCAGAATTCCACATGACGCAGGACTTAGAGCTATAGCGAGGGTCCTTAGTAGCTCCAATAAGGGCAGCACTTTTTCACAGTTTATTCAGGAGTCCCTTGACCTGATATTATCCAACAACGTCTTCCAATTTGGAAGTCAGTGGTACCGCCAGATACTAGGTACGGCGATGGGCACTCCGGTGTCGTGTACCTTCGCCAACCTGTATCTGGCGGTATTCGAAGAGACCTACGTCTTCTCCATACAGAATCCCTTTCTTAGATAGATACATCCATCTTTACCTGCGGTACGTGGACGATGTGTTTCTGGTCTGGTCGGGCAGCGAAATTCAGTGTGTACAGTTTGTGAAATATATCAATGATATCAACCAGATGAATATGAAATTTACCCTCAACTTCGGAGGTGATAGTCTAGAATTTCTGGACGTCAAGGTCTCCGTGGTGGATGGTATCATACAGACAACAGGTTTCCGCAAGCCCACAGCCACCAATTCGCTGCTCCACCAGACCAGTTTCCACCCCCCTGCAGTTAAGGATGCTGTCCCGTATGGGCAGTTTATACGCCTCCGCAGGATTAACAGTACAGAGAAGGATTATTACAGGCAGGCCCACCAACTCAGAGATAGGCTGCTTGAGAGAGGATATTCCAAGAGAGACGTCACTGACGCGATGTATAGAGCGGCCCTCCGCCCTAGACATAGCTTACTTAGTGACCAGATCCACAAGGACAATGAAGATAGGTTCACTTTTATCTTCAAGTTCAGTCCTGTGGCAGACATTGTCAAACGAGCGGTACTTAATAACTGGGATCTACTGAAGGGTGACCCTAGTATGGGAGATATAGCCTCCCAACGACCACTGGTTGCCTTTAGAAAATGTCACACCTTGAGAGATAGGTTAGTTCACAGCACATTGGGACGGTCCCTACAGCCAAATTGGCTTCAAAGCAGGAGACCTCAAGGCAATTTTAAGTGTGGGATGTGTTCCTTCTGCCGCTACAACTCACAGGCGAAATCGCTGTCACTGGGAGGCGTCACACACCGAGTGAATGATTTCATTACATGTCGCACCACCCATGTCGTTTACGTCATATCATGTACCTGTGGCAGGTTTTACATCGGTAAGACCATTAGGTCCCTATTTGAGCGCATACGGGAACATCTCGGCTCCATTAGGACAGGACATGGCTCTCCGCGCCTTGTTGACCACGTACGCTCAACCCACAAAGGTGATCCATCGAGCCTCTCCTTTGCTGGGATAGAGGCGGTGGGCCCCATCCCCAGGGGTGGGGACCGCCACCGCCTTCTGTTGCAGCGGGAGGCTCGATGGATCATTAAAACGGGAGCCATGGGACCACATGGTCTAAATGACAAAAACGACATGGCGGTCTTCCTTTGAAAATAATTTTTCATTCCTATTTTTATTTTTCACTCATTTTTTATACAGTTTAGGTAGCAGTATGTCTTACCGTTTATACAAAAAACCTGCATATACATCACAACTTGATTATTAGCTTTTCCAGGCGTTTGTCTCCAACCTCTCTTATCTTTGTCCTCCTTGTGGAATTAGTTTTCAAACCACAGCTTAAGTGTGTGTTTCCACTATTGCGGCACTCTTTGTTCTCCCTTTCATGCTATTGGAATTTGTCCCCTTCCTTTGATATTAAGGTATGCCATTAAGTATCTTGCTGCAATAATTTGCAGCTACTTTGTATAACATTGCATTGATCCCTTTCTGTTTGTTTCATTGTGCGCACCTGGGGAGCGTCCATGGTTGTCATGGCGATGACCTGGGTCAGCCCTTAAAAAGTACGTCAGTACGCCGGCACATGAGCAGCGGTCCGAGGAAGCGCGACTTGCGCGAAACGGCCGTCACCGCTTGACACACCTGGACCTGTCCGCTCCCCAGCCAGTGCACACAAGTCTACTTTGCTGTACCGCAAAATAAAAGCATCTAATCGACCCTGGTGAGTGCCGCGTATCTATTACCTACACTTCCGGTACAATACTTGTCTTGGTTGTCTACCAGGTTCTCTCAGATTGCAGGGTCTTAAAAGTGTGGGCACTGGTTAGGATCTTTGCAAATTGTTACATTTTAACAGGTCAACAGCATCTTGCTGAAAAAAAAGTATAAAAATGAAAATATCAATGCTACACAACTGCAAGTTTTTTTTTTAAACAAATGCAGATTGTTGGCAGCAGTATTAGGATGGTTTACATTAGGTAGAAAAATCAACTACATTAAGACTTAGCATAAGTCTCAGTCCCCTCCCTGTGTCCCACTGTGGAATAACAGTGTTAAAGGGGTTGTCCAAGTTATATTTATTGGTGACCTATCCTCAGGATAGGTCATCAATATCAGATCGGAGGGGGTGCCGGGTGTCGGACCCCCTCCGATCTGATATTGGTGACCTATCCTGAGGATAGGTCATCAATAAATATAACTTGGACAACCCCTTTAACATTATATTATTATGTTAATAAGGATGGGTTGCAGCTTTTGTTAAAGGGGATTTGTCACTTCAGCAAGTGGCATTTATCATGTACATAAAGTTAAAACAAGGCACTTCCTAATGTATTGTGATTATCCATATTTCTTCCTTTGCTGGCTGGATTCATTTTTCCATCACATTATACACTGCTCGTTTCCATAGTTACATACCACCCTGCAATCCAGAAGCGGTGCTCGTGCTTGCACACCAGTGGCGTACCTACCATATAGGCAGACCATGCAGCTGCTATGGGGCCCGTGAGAAAGAGGGGCCCGAAGTGGAGGAGAGGCCACGCCCCCTAATTGCTCCTGTCTATCTTTATGATGTCATCACAGGTCCTGTAAGGGAACTGCACAGTGTAAAGTGTAGTTCCCAGGTTAGAACAGTGCATCTGCCAGGACCTGTGATGACATATTCTTCAACGTCACAGGTCCTGCAGAATCTAGCAAAGGAACTGCACCAAAAATGGAGTAGTTCCTAGGTTTGAAAGGTACATCTGCCAGGACCTGTGATGACATCTTCTTCAACGTCACAGGTCCTGTAGAATCTAGCAAAGGAACTGCACCAAAAATGGAGTAGTTCCTAGGTTTGAAAGGTACATCTGCCAGGACCTGTGATGACATCATAGGTCCTCCAACCCTATAACTAACCACATATATCTGTACACATTACATCTACAGTTTTATACCTTGTATGTTTCACATCAATACACACTGCATATATTACACAGTATTATAGATGCAGTGTGTACAGGTATATATAGTATATACAGCAGTGTACTGATATGTGAGGTATGAGGTATAATAGATGAAGTGTGTACACATATCTTGTATATACATCAGTGTACTATTCTGCAGTACCTCCAGTGAAGCCACTATACTGAGCATGGACACGCTGTGATGATCAGCAGGGCTGCACTCCATCCTGGATATTAAGGGTACGGCCGCACAGCCAGGTTTTTAGATGCAGTTTTGGAAGCCAAAATCAGAAGTGGATCATAAAAAGGAAAGAAAGTATTTCGGACAGATATAAACTCCCGTCTTTTGAAACCACTCCTGGTTGTGGCTTTCAAAACGGCATCCAAAAAGTCCATAAATGCGGCTGTACCCTAAAGAGGCTGTTATGTGTAATGTGCTGTATATTCTGTGCATAGTTGTATATGAGTGTAGCACATGGAATTGATTGTATCATATTAACACAAGACTGCAGGTAAACTTGCCGCATTATCCTAATTCAACATATGAGTCATGCGCCAAAGAATGAAATATAGCACAACATGAGACAACATTACTATGAAGGATCTGAGAGCCATAACTGCATGTGGAAGATCAGGTCTAGCCTGGATACAAGCGTATTATGGCATGATAAATAAGCAGTTATTATGCACAGTTCTACTATCCTATGAAAATAAAATAATTAAAAAGGTTCACACTTAGCCCCCGTCATGCAGCCTTGGAAACGCATGGTTTCTTGATCATTCACATCTGCAAAGGGAAATTACAAATGTGGGAATGTAGCATGTCCATGAAAAGTAGTTTACCTTAAAGGGAACCTGTCACCATGAAAATGCTATGTAAGCTGCAGGCAGCATGTTATAGAGCAGGAAGAGCTGAGCAGATTGATATATAGTTTTATGGAAAAGGATTCAGTAAAACTTGTATTTTATTCATTTAAATCCCTGCTCATTCTGGGCTTTAAAGTCAAGTAGGCGGTCCTATCAGTAATTGACAGCCTTCCCTCTATGACTGTGTATACAAAGATAGCTGTCAATCACTGATAGGACCGCCCCCCTGGACTTCAAAGTCCAGAATGAGCAGAAATATAAATGAATAAATCACAAGTTTTACTAAATATTTTCCCATAAAACTATGTATCAATCTGCTCAGCTCCTCCTGCTCTATAACCTACTGCCTGCAGCTCAGACACCATCTTCACTGTGACATGTTCCCTTTAAGTGGTGGAAGCAAATTTAGCTTGGAGACTGCACTTAAAGGAGTATACCGGTTTCATGATATTGGTGACCTGCAGGCCTTCCACATTATAGTGGTGGTACAGTGTAATTACAGATCTTTGTCCTATTCAAGTGAATGGGAGAGGAAGCTGTGATTACACTGCACCATCACTACAATTTAGATGGTGTGCAGGCAAACATTGAAGAGAGCGAAACTGAGCAGCGTGGGTGTCGAGAGTCAGACCCCCATGGATCAGATATTGATTGCCACGGTCCTGTTCACACTAGATACCGCAGCCAGCACGCAGCCAAAAGCAACCAGCCTACCCGGAATCACTCGCAGCCAGTACGCAAAAGGCGTGCAGCCAGCCAGCAGGGCAAACCACGTCGCGGTGAACCGCCCCATGACATTGATGCCCTATCCTGAGGATATGGCGTTGATCTCATGAAACAGGAATACTCCTTTAACCCAAATACGTTGCCCAGCTTCCTTGTCACATTGCAGGGTCCAGTTGTGATATGCAGATTAGCAAGTTGGAAACAGAGGGGATTTTCCCTAACAGAACAGCAACAATTTCGGCTTCCTCAGCCCTGCAGAGCCACTATTTTAAATTAGGTCACCACCTGCTTTTCTTATGAGGAGCCTATGAAATAAATACTCATATTGTGCTTTCTGGACCCTTGTGAATGTGACATGGGGGTGGGAAGAAGAAACTGCAGTCACATTTAAAGTTGGATCATTTTTATGGCTTAATATCAGCTTATTAGAAAACATCACAAATAAGGTAAAAACTCACGGCTGTGTCATTTTCATAAGAGACTTTTTCACAAGATGCTGATATTGTCTTCTAGACTCCTGTAGATGGTGCAGATAGCAATATATAAAGGTAACAAAAAAAACAAAATCACAAGGAATGTGTTTTGAGACATCTTTACTTAGAAGAGGCTTCGCAGCCTCAGCATGCTTTGTCCGATACATTCTGAACACATTACAGTCTATGGGTTTGTAGTGTCGTTACTTGAACCGGTACGTACCGTATAGTCTTTACCTATGACCTACAGTATAATCTCTATGTTACCTGAAGAGTTGGAGGATGGACACGTGAGCTCCAGCTGTCCAGTTCTTCTGTGCAACCTGTAGCTTTTTCCAAACTTCTCCTCCTGGAGATTAGAAAACAAAAATCACATGAATGTCCTAATGCTACAGTCTTTCTTTAATGACACATAAAATAAGTTAATCAAACTGAAGAGGAACTGAATCAAAAGCAATGCCAAAGGTCTGCATTGTGTTCTTACTGAAGAAACGACATCTGGATGCAAACGAGGATAAACCTCTGGGTCCCTCTAGATTTGTTCAATCTGTTAAAAAACACATTTACAGCCAATAATCGCTCAGCCGGGGGCTCTGCTTCACAGAACGCTCAGTTCTATGGTAAGGATTTAATGTCCACTTATTGTCATCCAGCAGTTTCTTGTCCAGTCTCTGTTGTCCACTTTTTGTAGATGTCACTTCCCAGGTACCACCACGGAGCCCCCTCCTAACTCACCTCCTAGGTTAGAGCTTCTCTGGCTTCCTGATTTAGAGAAGAGGCTGCACTAGCTCAAACTGCGAATAACAAAAAAAATCTACGCCCCAACATCCCTTTGTCAACAAGGTTGCACAATTCACCCTGTTGTGAAATAATTATATAAAAAATAAATTCCATAGAAGAGGAGTCAGGAGCATAGATTTTAAAAAAAAGAATAAAAATGTCCAGGAAGTTTCTGGGATCTATTTGCACTTATGAAAACCATGTGTAGCAGAGCTGTGCCAAGGGACAAAGTGATTTTTCTGCCATCTGGCAGAGGTCCTCCTCACCCCACCTCTTTAGCTTCACTACCTCTGAGAGTCCCATTGATGAAGAGCAGGAAGTTAGACAGTTAACCCAGTCTTTTCCCCGGGCTCTTGTTATGGTTCATACCAGGGTTATATTTTAGGTTCATCCTTTGTCATATATCACTGTGTTCTGGAACACAGATATTTGTTTAACCTCTTCTTAGCCAGAGCCTTCCCAATTGGATAAATGCACAACAAACTTCTCAGCATTTTTTTCAAATGGCAAAATTGTGTATTGCACTAAAGTGTGAGGCCTGTACTTCATTAAAGAGCCAGTAATGGAAAAAAAAAATAATAATTTAAATCAGTCACACAGAAAAAATAACATTATGCTCTTTGAGGAATGAGAAGCGAACTTATGCATCTTTATTGATCTGGTATTTATAGAAAAAGGAAATATACTGTAGGACATAACCTTCATGAATATACAGACTCCTGGAGACATGTATATGTAACGCTCCACTGTGGCATTACCACCTTTGGCGCCCCTCCACTATCTTTAATGGTTGATCCTGTGTCATCCTGTGTACTTATTGTCAGTTCCAGCATAATGTGCATTTGTATTTCCCTGTAATGTTATGTTAAAGTGCAATGTGCCTGGTTTACCAGCAGATGGCGGCACCTATGGCAAAGCTAGTTTATATAGAATGGAACTTGTCTGTCCATTCTAGCCCTCTATAGAGAGGCAGGAGTCCAGCTAGTTAGAGGGAGTTCAGAGTAGCCCCTGTATGGGGAAGCAGCAGGTCCTCATCCCTGCTAGACGAGTCCTGCAGAAGTCAGTCTAGAGGATCCCCTCCCTGGGGAAGCAGCAGGTCCTCGTCCCTGTTGGATGGCCCTTGCTAAAGCCAGCCAGAGTACCTTCAACTCTGCTGGAACCAGAGAAAAGAAGTAAACAGCATCAGAAGCCAGGAAGAAAGAGTAAAAGATCCAGATAAAGACAAAGATAAAGAGAAAGATACAGATCAAGAGAAAGACAGAGTCAAACTTCAGAAAGATAGGTTGCAGCCTACAGCAGAAAGCAAAAGGAAAAGTTCCTATTTAATCCAGCCAGCATAGCAGAGCTGAAAGAGTACAGATGTAGCAGTGCCAAATGTGTTTGCCTGCCAGAATTATTGCCAACATCTGCTGATAACCAAGATGAAGTTGGAAGATTGTTCCTTGATGAAAGTTTATTCAAGTAAAGCTGTGTTTAACGTTAATACAAGTCTGTACTCCATTTATTTCCCCCTCATCTTCATCACCTATTTATCTTAGTTGCACCGCTGCGGACGACTACGCCTGGGTTTCCAGGATATCCAGGTAGGAGGTATGCCAGAGTGGTGTAAGGGTTGCCTTTAGGTGCGGCTTGCACTTGTCACGGTGCTCCTACCTGGATAGTCGTCCATTCTATATAAACTAGCTCTGCCATAGGTGCCGCCATCTGCTAGTAAATCAGGCACATTGCACTTTAACATAACATTACAGGGAAATACAAATGCACAGTATGCTGGAACTGACAATAAGTACACAGGATGACACAGGATCAACCATTAAATAATAATCTGACTTGACCGTGTATGTTCATCTTTTCCATGAATTATCTCTTGTATACTAAAATAAACTGCTTCTAGATTACATGCTAACATTTTATCATCTTTGGTTCTAAAATGATCAACTCCATTAGTTAAAACAATTATTTTTTCTGCTTAAAACTTTTTGGGTGACAATAGTAAATATTAATGGTAAATTGACAGATTAAAGAGGTTCCTGTGATTTAAATATTAAACAGCCTAACATCAGGATAAGTCATCAATATCCATGAGCGCTTAGTCCTCTTCCTGATGTCACGTTCTTCAGTCAAATGGCCTAGGCACAGCTCAGGCCTATTCAAGGCTGAGCTGCAATACCAAGCACCGCCTCTACTTAATGGATGGCACTGTCCTTGGTAAGCTGTGAGGAGGCCGCAGCACTCTCAGAACTCCGGTGAGCACTGCTGCTTTCTCAAACAGCTGATCAGTGGGGATAAGGGAGTCGGACCCCCAATGATCTCATATTGATAACCTATCCATGAAAATTCTAGAGAACCCCTTTAAATATCTGCTGAAAAATACATTAGAACGCCAGTCAGATGAACGGTTTAAGGCTTTTTCTGTAAACAAATTAATTATCCACAATGATATTATTATAGCTATGATTACTAATGAGTAGGCTCACAAAAGGGTTCGTCTGCATATCACAGGCACATACAAAATTAATGAAGAGCTGAAGAGGAATGATTGATCATGATAAGGAAGCTATATACGGGTAGACATAGATGTACCAAACTGAGGAAATGCTATTAGCTGACACCAATATTTTCTCAGTAAGGATCCTACTTGAGGGTCCACAGTTTTTTAAAAATCCTGAACAGTATGTTTTTATTTCCTGTCTTCAGGCATACAAAGAAAAACATCTGAAAGTCAATTTACAAGTAATTTAAGAGAAATAACAAATCTTCAAGTGGAAACCTATGATCTTAGATCACTAAAACAATTTAAAGGGCATCTGTTGGCAGATTTGTACTTATGAAACTGGCTGAACTGTTGTATGTGCACTTTTTTTTTTTATGCTTTAAAGGGAACCTGTCACCTACATGCACAGTGTCCTCAATATTTCCAAGCCTGCGCCTGCGCATTGAGCTGCTGAAAACAAGCTCACCGCAGTGGGAAACAATGCGCAGTCGCGGGAATCACGAGGGCGCGGCACATGCATGAGATTTCGGGCTGGAATCCAACATGACCAGAAAACAAAGTCATCAATCAAACGCTAAGGGGCAGGAAAGTAGGAGCAGTGAGCTTGACTTCAAGAGTAAAAGCAGCTGCCCCCTTGACTTCAAGACCCTAATTTACATACCGCCCGGGGGCAATAAAAGTATTTTTTCAGGGATTTAGGGGCAGACAGCAAAGACAAAAGCAACTTTAGAAACAAGATGAAGACATCTGTAAGGTAATGCTGGTGGTTTAATATGCGTTTTGTAGGTGACAGGTTCTCTTTTGAGTCAGTGGTCCGTTAAATAAAGGAATTCATAAAATACCAATAAAAGGTTAAACAGTGGACGAAGAGCAAGAAAGCGCGGTAACATTAATTGGAGGAGAGCTGCCGACTGACAGAAGTGTTGGCTACGCATCCTTTTTTTTTTTTTAGAAGTACTGGAGGAACAGCATACAGCACCCATGTGACCTCTGATCCAGAAAGCTGCACAGCCTTACTCTCTGCTATTAATCCTTAAAGGGATTGTTGAAGTGTAACAACCCAGAGTGGTGTTACCACTTCTGCACCTTGCTACTGTCTTATTGGTCTAACCTCATGTCATCTTATGCATTTATTCCAGGTCCTCCACAATGTGCATTTCTAATGTTATGTAACTGTTCATGTAATGTGCCTGATTCACCAGAAGGTGGCGGAAAACACTGCAGAGATTAGATATAATGGATTTACCATTCCATTCTAACCCCCCTCTGTAGGGGAGTGGGCCAGCCCTACTTCCTGAAGGAAGGGTGGGGACTTGTGTTGGTCGAGCACCAAAGTGCTCGGATGCTCGAGTAGAAGACCTCGGGATGCTTGGGTGCTCTACCGAGCACCTGAGCACAATGGAAGTCAATGGGAGAACCAGGCACCCCCTGCTCTGAAGAGGGGAGAGTGTCTGGTTCAAAGGAAAAGGTCATAAATTGATGGAAACACCACTGAAATAGTTTGGGAATAGCATGGGGAGGATGTCTGGATGCATCTTGGACTCCCAGGTTGCTGCTGGGAACGATGTTGTCCGAGTAATACACCACTTTTATAGACTGACAATAATACGCACCAAACCGAAGATAAAAATCGATTTTAGAGGAAGAATTTTAGGAAACATTGTTTCCTGTATATTTACTTGTATATAAAGTACAAGTGCTGCCAAAAATTACAAGGAAGAGGCACTCTGTTACAACCTGTATATCACATAAAGGAGGGCCTCATTCACATGGTGGTACAATTGTTCAGGTAGTGGGGCTCCTACACTCAAAGCCTATGCACTAAGTGAAAGGGCTGACAAAAATTACTAGAAACCGTCACTCCAAAACACCATTTATTACACATAAAGGAGGGCATCATAGACACCCTTGAAAAATTATGATTGATGGCCTGCTGGTAACCCTCTAAAACATTAGGGGTGATGGCCTGCTGCTGAGCTGACCATCTAAAAAAATTTGTGGGCGAGGGCCTGCTGCCGAGCTGACCATCTAAAAAAATTGTGGGCGAGGGCCTGCTGCCGAGCTGACCATGTAAAAAAATGTGTGGGCGAGGGCCTGCTGCCGGGCTGACCATCTAAAAAATTTTGTGGGCGAGGACCTGCTGCCGAGCTGACCATCTAAAAATTTAGAGGTGATGGTCTGCTGTTGAGCTGACCCTATAAAACATTATGGGTGAGGGCCTGCTGGTGACCCTCTAAAACATTATGGGTCAGGGCCCGCTGCTGAGCTGACCCTCTAAAACATTAGAAGCGAGGGCAGCCTAAGAAGCATGTAGATATGATGGAGGAGAAGGACGAGAAAAGGGAGAGTGAACCATATACCCTTTTTAGTGGTGGAAGGGGTGCATAAGACTTTTTATGTTCAGCCACTTTCCTCTGGTAGAGTAGAGAAGTCAGGGGCAATGCAGGCCTTGTTCATTTTCATAAGAGTCAACCGGTCAGCATTTTCAGTTGACAGGCGGATGCGTTTATCAGTTATTATGCCCCCAGCAGCACCAAATACCCGCTCTGACAAAACGCTGGCGGCAGGGCAGGCCAGCACCTCCAAGGCGTAGAGTGCCAGTTCGTGACACGTGTCCAGCTTGGACACCCAATAGTTGTAAGGCACAGAGGAATCATTGAGGATGCAGACACGGTCTGCTACGTACTTCTTCACCATATTCTCAAACTTTTCCCTCCATGTGACACTAGGCCGCACATCAGGGTGAGGGTGCTGGCGGGGTGTCATGAAACTGTTCCAGGCCTTGGAGAGTCTTGTCCTGTCTCTGTTGAAACTGCTGTGTGTTCCCCTCGTCTCCCCTCCTCGGTCGCCCAAGGAACTACTTACTCTTCAGCCAGCATTGTCAGCTGGAAAATTTTGGAGCAATTTTTCCACAAGGACCTTCTGGTATTGCACCATTTTGCTAGTCCTCTCCACCACAGGAATGAGAAGTTCTCTTTGTAGCGGGGGTCAACAAGGGTGAACAACCAGTAATCGATGTTGGACAAAATGCGTACAACGCGAGGATCACGGGAAAGGCAGCATAACATAAAGTCAGCTATGTGTGCCAGAGTCCCAACAGACAATACTTCGCTGTCCTTATCAGGAGGATGACTCTCAATCTCCTCATCTTCTTCCTCCTCTTCTGCCCATCCACGCTGAACAGATGGAATAAACAGATGGCAACCCTACCTCCCCCACATCTGGCCGAACCTGTAAAGGGATGCTTACTTACTTGCTTCCCGATGCTGGCTCCCCGCTTCTTTTCCTCCCAGCCTGCGATACTCCTCTTTGCTCCCTTGCTGAAAACATCCGGTTTGATGCCGCCTGCAGCCAATCACTGGCTGTGGCGGTGACAGGATTCCCTTATGTCATGAGAAATAATTACATGATACAAGAGGATCCTGTCACTGCCGCAGCCAGTGATTGGCTGCAGGTCTCATGAAACCAAATGTTTTCAGCAAGGGAGCACAGTGGAGCATCACAGGCAGAGAAGAGAAGGATTTGGGAGCCAGCATCGGGAAGCAAGTAAGTAAGCTTCCCTTTACAGGTTCGGCCAGGTGTGGGGGAGGTAGGGTTGCCAACTCCCGCTCCCCATACTTGTGCAACGGGTGGCCTCCCCCCAGGACCCTCTCTATATAAAAGCGTCCCAGGTGTAGGAATTGCCGAGTGGTATAGCCGGCGGCTCGGATGTGGACCCAAACAAGGGTCGTGTGCATGAGGCCTAAGTTCACTTTGCAATCCTTCCAAATGAGTACAGGCGTACAATTTCATTGTCATTAACTCTTTCTACAATTCCCAGGATGAGGGGTATAGATTTGAGATTTGGGTGCCCAGTCCATCTCAAAGGGTAGCAGGTGCTAGAGGCATTAACTCTTTCACCAGCAGTAAAGTCTTTAGTCTTTACTAGTCTCAAGAATGGTATTTCCTGGATGAGGCTTCTCTTTCTCTTCCAACCAGTCTCCACGGTAACCTAACCAAGACTACCAGTGTTAACTGCTTGTAGTCCATACAGAACCATTTGGAATACATAGTGCATAAAGGAATATGTGCTTTCACATTAAATCACAATGTTTACCTTTTGCAAACAACCTTTAGCAGTGATCCACTGGGTCACTGCATATGCAAGTGCCAGAGTGTAGTATGTAGTGAGGCCCCCACCCACCCACCACCCTAGGAAGCTCTGCAAGTTGAGGCAACCAGTCCTGCTCACATTCTAGGACTGGTAGCTAGTGACCATTTTAAATAATTCCTGGAAAACCCCTTTAAGGTTGCTTTTAAATAGGGGATGTATAGTTTATGGTCGCCAAAGCTGGGGCTAGAAGCTGCAGTGTGGGTTAGTGGTGGTGGTCTTATCTTATTTTCTTTTTATTTTTGTGTTTATTTACATATTTATTTATTTGTTTGTTTTAAACATTGTGTCTCCCATAAGGTTAAAGAGGACCTTTCACTAGTTTGAAAAACAAAAAACTAACTATATCAGTGGGCAGAGCGGCGCCCAGGGGTCCCCCTGCACTTACTAGTATGTCTGGGCGCCACTCCGTTCGCCCGGTATAGGCTCCGGTGTCTGCAGCTCCCTCTGTTGTACTGGGCGGAGTTTTTGTATTAGGCGTGTCCCTTGCTGCCGCGCTGGCCAATCGCAGCGCACAGCTCATAGCCTGGGAGTCCCATACTAGTAAGTGCAGGGGGACCCCTGGGCGCCGCTCTGCCCACTGATATAGTTAGTTTTTAGTTTTTAAACTAGCGAAAGGTCCTCTTTAAACAAGACATCTGGGGGTCATTTTAGCATTACTGATTTCACCTCTAACTGAAGCTGACATATTAGCTCCAGTTACAAGATGAATGCAACTTCTAGAGGTCTAACTGCAGACCTCATCTGGGTGTGCTAAGCTCCTGCAGTTATCTGGCACCCGTCAATCACGTGATCCAAGGAACAGGAGCAGGAAGTCTCAAGGTTTGATGCTGTACGAATGTTCGGGATTGGCTGGGACAGTAATAAACCCCCTGCTTTCTTTATGGGGAGTTCAGCTGTCACTGACAACCAGGAAACCGCTCCTGCACCTGCAATATCACTGTGCAGCTGCAGATTTGGCAAGAACGTTCAGAAACATGGTTTCAGAGCTACATCCGGACCTGTCCACAACACAAGTAGTTAAAGTCATTGACTACAGTTTATTTTGAAACCTAGTATTGTTTACCTATTATATTGTCTACTAACATACGGTACGCCCACTAAAATGAAATGGAGTATGCAAAATGAAAATAAACAGTCTCTATGCAAGTTTTCCTGTTGAAATAGCAGCCAAATGCAAAATACGTGAATACTACAAATGCTAAATATCACAACTTGTAAAAAGTATCAGTGATTTCATATAAAAAAAATCAAGAATCCCGAGTCATAAGAGCTATGCCTTACTACCAGGTAGCTGATGGACAGACACCCATACCCTTTCTTCCCAATCGGAGTACACTGAGTGCTCCAGATCTTAATATACACGTTTGACTTCCTCAAAGCTGGGAATATATCCAAACTCCAACGCATGGACTGACTCCAGGACTATGGGGCTGAACTTCCAAGCTGAAAGAAGTAGACCTTGGACTTGTGTTGCTATGTTACCACATTTTGAATTCTCTGTGTTTTAACCCATAAGCTGCCAGAGGATACTAACGGGCAGGGGGATATCTTGGCAGCCAAGATATTAAGGGTCCCATGTTTCTTCTGTCGGAAGCTTTTGAGATGTTACTAAGTCAAATCAGTTATTTTTGCCATCTGCCAGCATTTGGCTGAGTGTCTGAATGATTCAGAACATTTAAAACAGTTCCCGGTGCTGCTCTGTGTGGGTTTCCATGGAAAAAATCAATTAAAAACAAGGCAGAGAGTGAGTCATAGAGGACTGGCAATAGAAAGGTTTCACATAAAAGAGGCAATTTTTGTAGCCGGAACATTTTCTACTTCTTTTGTCACAGACCAATATGTTGTATTGTGTTGTTGGACACATAGGCTCAGATCATTGATGTGCAAAATAATAAATATGGTGCCATGCTGTAAAATCTATCCAATAGGCCTCTTTCACACGACCTTATGGCTTTTTCAGTGTTTTGCGGTCCGTTGTTCCGTTTTTTTGCTTCCGTTGTGTTTCTGTTTCCATTCCGTTTTTCCAGATGCCATATACAGTATACAGTAATTACATAGAAAAAATTGGGCTGGGCATAACATTTTCAATAGATGGTTCCGGAAAAACGGAACGGATGCGGAAGACATACGGAGTACATTCCTGTATGTGTTCTGTTTTTTTTAAGGACCCCTTGACTTGAATGGAACCACGGAACGTGATTTGCGGGCAATAATAGGACATGTTCTATCTTTCAACGGAATGGAAAAACGGAAACATAGAAATGAAATTCAGTTTTTGTGCGGAACCATTGAAATGAATGGTTCTGTATACGGTTCGTATACGGAACGCAAAAAAAACGGCCCGTAAACGGGAAAAAAAAAAAACGTTTGTGTGAAGGAGGCCATAAGGACAGGATTTAGTCACATTTCATACAACCTTGAAACTAAAACAGCAAAAATATCAAAGTAGTTCATAATAATTCCAAGATTACCTGCCGCAGTCTTTAGGCCAGGGATGCCCAACCTGTGGCCCTCCAGCTGTTGCAAAACTTCAACTCCCAGGATGCCTGGACAGCCTACAGCTTTGGTCTACAGCAGGGTATTGTGGGAGTTTAGTTTTAAAACAGCTGGAGGGCCGCAGGTTGGGCATCCCTGCTTAAGGCGCATGTCATATTATGGATCCATTTTGTATAGAGCATATACATCGATTTCATATTGAGGAATACATAGATTCCCTTCTCTATCTATTTTAAAATAAATCCAGCAGAAAAAAAATAATTATTCCACTGTATTTGCATTAGTTCTAGGGTACAATATACAGCATCTGTACACATAGAGGGAGATTTATCAATGCCCATATGCCAGAAAACAAGCGTAAAATAATTGCAAAGCTTTCTAAACACCGCTTGTAAAAAAACATTTGCGCAAATGGCTTTTTACACTGTCTGGGAACGTGTGCATGGTATGGGGGGGGGGGCATCAGCCATCAGATTTACCATCATTTTCAGTTTTCAGACATAAATGATGACAAAAATGTACGTCAGCTATAAGCTGGTATACATTTCATTCAATGTGCATGGACTGCTGGAGGATGTGCTTAATGTATGACACGGCGGCCGGTGGCGCAGGGGATTTCATGACTGGTAAAGTGGTAACGCTATTGACCCCCCAACTTGAGTCAGATTTAAGAAAACTTCAGTCTTCAATGGAGAACCAATCTTACAGAATAACATAAGTTTATTCCTGTACAATGTTCCTTTAGACAAGCAGTCATTGGTGTGTGCTCAGACCTTCTCATAATGGCAGGATGCCTCTGGTCCCCACCAATATAGGGAGAGGCTAAACTGGACCTGTAGAATACAGTTTGATATAATAGACAACTGAATACTATTCTTAAAGGGACTTTCCAGAATTAAACACTGCTGGTCTACCCTTAGGATAGGCCATAAATGTTTGATCAGTGAGGGTCCGATCCCTGGGACCAGATAGTCAGCAAAAAGAAGAGTCCCCTCCATTGTTTCCATAACATAACTTATTCATATGGGGGTCTGTGTCAGCAGCTCAGACCCATTCAAGTAAGGATACACCATCAATGTTTAAGTCCCAGAATTCCTATTTTGGTCCATTTTTGGTCTTTTTTGTTTACTACACTCAAAGAGTAGGCGTGCTAGGGGGGAGGGAGGTCCAGCCCCTGGTGCCGGCTCTCAGGGGGTGCCAGAACACAGAAGCAATAAGCGCTTCCATCAATACAGATGGAAGCGCTCATTGCTGGAGCGCAGGGAGCTGGGTCCTGTCACTCACCTCTCAGCTCCCCGCACTCCTCCCCTACCTCAGGCCAGCAGTGCTCTGAATGGTGAAGCAGGAAGACTTCTCCCCGCTCCACCATTCAGCCTGCAGGCACAGACTTGCACTGCCGGCCTGTGTGGGCGGAGCCTGCAGCCCGGAAATCTGCGTAAGCTCCACCGACACAGTGCTGCAGAGTGATGGCTCTGGCTATGGCTCCCGTCCCCTCTGTTGTACCCCATATGCTTCAGGCCACTAGGCCTGAATCCTATGATAAGATAAGATAAGATGCCTTTATTGTCACTGTACAATACAATGTAATACAATGTACAATACAGGCAGTAGAGCAGTAGAGCGGCGCAGGAGATTACCTCACTGTGAACTCCTGTGTTGCATCTTGCGAGATAACGTAATGACATGACACAGGAGGGCACGGAAATGTGTTCGTGACCGCCTGCGCCGGGATACCCAAACACAGGTCACAAGCGGCGACGGAGTGAGGACGAGTGGTGGGTATTTTTTTTTGGGTACGTACCCTAAGGAAGACCGCACTGGGGGCATTACGGGGTAGGGGGCGGGCGTTATCACACAACAGGAAGTATACAAAGGAGACAATTACATAGAGAAAAAAATGGGGCCATTATTACAATAATTTTACAGAGGGTCCATTATAATAATACTACAGAGGGGGCAATCATAATAATACAGAATGGCCCCTCTGTTATATAATGACCCCTACTGTACTGTTATTATTATGTATGTACCCTCTATATAATTATTAAATATAATGGCCCCTATATTTAATAATTATACATAGGGTCAATAATAATAATACCACAGTAGTGGTCATTATAATACAGAGGGTCCATTATAATAATACAGAATGGCCCTCTGTATTATAATGGCCCCCTTTGTAGTATTATTAAATATAATGGCCCCATAATAATACTAATAATACAAAGGGGCCATAATAATACAGAGAGGCCATAATAATAATAATTATTATAATAATAATAATAATACAGAGGGGGTTCAACTCAACCAAAAAAGCTGAGTCTAAAAAAGCAAAGAAATAAATAGACCGCGCTGACTAGACAGTGTCCGACGGTGGGTCCCGTAGTTATTGCCACATCAGGTGAAGCGAAGCTCCAAACCACGTGCACACCGCTGTTTGCTGAATGCTCGTCCTATACCAGTCTAAATGAATCAGTCCGGTAGACAGTAAGCTTGCATATAGATATTTCAAGAGAAAGTAACTTGCCTGTGAGGGACTGGTATGTGGGATCCTCGCTGTAGTTCTTAGTAATGCTGATGGAGAGTTGCTGCAACGTTAGCATCTTCAGGTTTCCTCTACAAGCGGGCGCGGTCCCGGCCGGTGACTCGTGCACACGAGGGAAGCCCCTAGTTGGTGTTCCACGAGAGCGGTAATTCCGTGTGACACCTGATGTGGCAATAACTACGGGACCCACCGTCGGACACTGTCTAGTCAGCGCAGTCTATTTATTGCTTTGGTTCTATTAATACATTTATTCAGGGTTTAGGCAATTGATCCCTCCTGTAGGCCAGCAGCGACACACTCACACGAGTGTTATTCAGTGCCATAATATTACATCTTCATGGTTCTATTGAACGAGGTAGCGCGGGTACTCATTGATTTTATATTTGAGTCTAAAAAAGGCCTTGCATAAATAATGGTCTTTATTGATAGTATATATAAAACATCATCAAGTACAGGTCCTTCTCAAAAAATTAGCATATTGTGATAAAGTTCATTATTTTCTGTAATGTACTGATAAACATTAGACTTTCATATATTTTAGATTCATTACACACCAACTGAAGTAGTTCAAGCCTTTTATTGTTTTAATATTGATGATTTTGGCATACAGCTCATGAAAACCCAAATTTCCTATCTCAAAAAATTAGCATATTTCATCCGACCAATAAAAGAAAAGTGTTTTTAATACAAAAAAGTCAACCTTCAAATAATTATGTTCAGTTATGCACTCAATACTTGGTCGGGAATCCTTTTGCAGAAATGACTGCTTCAATGCGGCGTGGCATGGAGGCAATAAGCCTGTGGCACTGCTGAGGTGTTATGGAGGCCCAGGATGCTTCGATAGCGGCCTTAAGCTCATCCAGAGTGTTGGGTCTTGCGTCTCTCAACTTTCTCTTCCCAATATCCCACAGATTCTCTATGGGGTTCAGGTCAGGAGAGTTGGCAGGCCAATTGAGCACAGTAATACCATGGTCAGTAAACCATTTACCAGTGGTTTTGGCACTGTGAGCAGGTGCCAGGTCGTGCTGAAAAATGAAATCTTCATCTCCATAAAGCTTTTCAGCAGATGGAAGCATGAAGTGCTCCAAAATCTCCTGATAGCTAGCTGCATTGACCCTGCCCTTGATAAAACACAGTGGACCAACACCAGCAGCTGACATGGCACCCCAGACCATCACTGACTGTGGGTACTTGACACTGGACTTCAGGCATTTTGGCATTTCCCTCTCCCCAGTCTTCCTCCAGACTCTGGCACCTTGATTTCCGAATGACATGCAACAGTCCAGTGCTGCTTCTCTGTAGCCCAGGTCATGGCACTTCTGCCGCTGTTTCTGGTTCAAAAGTGGCTTGACCTGGGGAATGCGGCACCTGTAGCCCATTTCCTGCACACGCCTGTACACGGTGGCTCTGGATGTTTCTACTCATGACTCAGTCCACTGCTTCCGCAGGTCCCCCAAGGTCTGGAATCGGTCCTTCTCCACAATCTTCCTCAGGGTCCGGTCACCTCTTCTCGTTGTGCAGCGTTTTCTGCCACACTTTTTCCTTCCCACAGACTTCCCACTGAGGTGCCTTGATACAGCACTCTGGGAACAGCCTATTCGTTCAGAAATTTCTTTCTGTGTCTTACCCTCTTGCTTGAGGGTGTCAATGATGGCCTTCTGGACAGCAGTCAGGTCGGCAGTCTTACCCATGATTGCGGTTTGGAGTAATGAACCAGGCTGGGAGTTTTTAAAAGCCTCAGGAATCTTTTGCAGGTGTTTAGAGTTAATAGTTGATTCAGATGATTAGGTTAATAGCTCGTTTAGAGAACCTTTTCATGATATGCTAATTTTTTGAGATAGGAATTTTGGGTTTTCATGAGCTGTATGCCAAAATCATCAATATTAAAATAATAAAAGGCTTTAACTACTTCAGTTGGTGTGTAATGAATCTAAAATATATGAAAGTCTAATGTTTATCAGTACATTACAGAAAATAATGAACTTTATCACAATATGCTAATTTTTTTAGAAGGACCTGTAGAGATAGAAATACATCTATGAAGTGCAGAATACACCTGAGGGAGACTCATATAAATACAGTTATCATAAAGGAGGGGGTAACGTACAAGAAATAAATGCTAGTGCATCACTGTACTTGGGATAAACCACAAAAAACACTCCTCATGAAAGAAATAACATAAGTCAATCACATACCCATTGATGGGAGAGTCACCTCAGGAGAACCGCACATCCAGACGCGCGTTTCGGAAACACCTACATCTTGCCTTTTTTAGACTCAGCTTTTTTGGTTTAGTTGCATCTGTTTCATGTTGAGTAGGCTATATTTGAGGAGAGGTAATGTGGCCCATCACTGGTTTTGGGCCTTTATTTACTATTGTTGTGAGTAACCTGTGTTTACTAATACAGAGGGGGGCATTATAATATTAATACAGGGGGACTATAATATACAGGGGGAATAATATTATGGGGACTATTTGTATGGCACTAGCACAGTATTGGGGGTAGTAGCAGGATACCAGTTTTAGGGCACCAGGAGGGGAGGATGATAGTAAAGTGAGGAATCTAATTTTTTTTACTGTGAAACTCTGCAGAGACGAGAAGGTTTCATGGAAGTCTCATCTCCGAATGAAGACATTGAGGAAAGAGTCTACATCACAGAAGATGTCACTGGATGCAGGGCCGGTTCTAGGATAAATGGGGCCCTGGGGCGAAAAACAATAAGGGCCCCCCCCATGACACTTGATGACTTTTATAGAAGAAACTGTATATTGTGTGGCACAGTGTATGCTATATGTGTATAACAAACATATTTCACATGAAAACTTAAAGGGAACCTGTCATGTGGATTAATCATTAACTACTAAAAAGTACCTTAGATGTATTCACTTACTGGTGTGACAGATGGTTACCTCATAATATACACACAAAGATGCCGCATGCTAATGAGCTAATTTGAGTCCAGCGTGATGTCATTGAGTCCAGCGTATATTTAATTCAGAGCTATAGCCACTCCCCTGCCCACCTGCTGCTGATTCATATGGAAAAAAAACTGTCATTCAGCAGCAGTTGGGCGGGGAGAGTCAGGAGCTCATGAATATTCATGACTCATCAAGATGTTGGCAGATTGACTGGGTCAATTAAAGAAAGTGACCCAGCATTTTGCTAAGAGAATCAGTCACTTATTTATGTTGCCCTTAGTTAGGACACCATAAAACTGGTGACAGGTTCCCTTTAAAATTACTTGGCTTGACCCTTGGGGATCTCGGACACCACTTCAATACTTTGGCCGGGGGCTCGGTGGAGCTGAATGTTGTGTTTTATCCTAATGAGAAAGATTTCATAATAAGGATTTGGAGAAGGGGCAGAGGGATAGCAGAGCAGGGAGAGGCTGGTGCTGCTACTAGGGGGTTCATACCATGGGGGAGTAATAAAGCCCACCATAATGCCCCCCCCAGTAGTAATAATTCTCCTTATAATGTGACAGTGCAAAAAATACCCCCTTGTAATGCCCACAGTTGAGCTAATGTCCCCAGAGTGCCCCATAATGTGCCAGTATAAAATACCCCTATATACAGTCATGTGAAAAAATTAGGACACCCTTTGAAAGCATGTGGTTTTTTGTAACATTTTTAATAAAAGGTTATTTCATCTCCGTTTCAACAATACAGAGAGATTAAAGTAATCCGACTAAACAAAGAAAACTGAAGAAAAGTCTTTTCAAGATCTTCTGTAAATGTCATTCTACAAAAATGCCTATTCTAACTGAGGAAAAAGATAGGACACCCTTGCCCCTAATAGCGAGTGTTACCTCCTTTGGCTGAAATAACTGCAGTGAGACGGTTCTTGTAGCCATCTACCAGTCTTCGACATCGGTCTGAGGAAATTTTACCCCACTCCTCAATGCAGAACTTTTTCAGCTGTGAGATGTTTGAGGGGTTTCTTGCACGTACAGCCCTTTTCAAGTCACCCCACAGCATCTCAATGGGATTCAAATCTGGACTTTGACTTGGCCATTCCAGGACTCTCCATTTCTTCTTTTTCAGCCAATCTTTGGTTGATTTACTAGTATGTTTTGGGTCATTGTCATGTTGCATGGTCCAGTTCCGCTTCAGCTTTAATTTTCTAACTGATGGTCTCACATGTTCTTCAAGCACCTTCTGATACACAGTAGAATTCATCGTGGATTCTATGATGGTGAGCTGACCAGGTCCTGCTGCAGCAAAGCAGCCCCAAACCATGACACTTCCACCTCCATGCTTCACAGTTGGTATGAGGTTCTTTTCTTGGAATGCTGTGTTTGGTTTACGCCAAACATGTCCTCTGCTGTTGTGTCCAAATAATTCAATTTTGGACTCATCTGTCCAAAGAACATTATTCCAGAAGTCCTGGTCTTTGTCAACTTTATCTCTGGCAAATGTCAGTCTGGCCTCGATGTTTCTCTTGGAAAGCAAAGGTTTCCTCCTTGCACACCTCCCATGCAAGTTAAACTTGTACAGTCTCTTTCTGATTGTAGAGGCATGTACTTCTACATCAACAGTAGCCAGAGCCTGCTGTAGTTCTCGAGATGACACTTTAGGGTTTTTGGAGACCTCTTTTAGCATCTTGCGGTCTGCTCTTGGGGTGAACTTGCTGGGGCGACCAGTCCTGGGCATGTTGGCAGTTGTTTTGAAAGCCCTCCACTTGTAGACTATCTTCCGGACAGTGGAATGGCTGATTTCAAAATCTTTTGAGATCTTTTTAAATCCCTTCCCAGACTCATAGGCTGCTACAATCTTTTTTCTGAAGTCCTCTGACAGCTCTTTTGCTCTCACCATGGTGCTCACTCTCACTTCAACAGTCAGGAGCACACCAAACTAAATGTCTGAGGTTTAAATAGGGCAAGCCTCATTCAACATGCAGAGTAACGATCTACTAATTATGTGCACCTGGTGTGATATACCTGTGTGAGATCTGAGCCAATTTAAGAGGGAATACATGTGAGGGTGTCCTATCTTTTTCCTCAGTTAGAATAGGCATTTTTGTAGAATGACATTTACAGAAGATCTTGAAAAGACTTTTCTTCAGTTTTCTTTGTTTAGTTGGATTACTTTAATCTCTCTGTATTGTTGAAACGGAGATGAAATAACCTTTTATTAAAAATGTTACAAAAAACCACATGCTTTCAAAGGGTGTCCTAATTTTTTCACATGACTGTAGTGCCCCCAGTAAATGCCCCCATAGTGCTCCTCTCCCCCCTCCCTCCTAGTGCCCCCCATAATGTACCAGTATAAAATGCCCTATCTATATATAGTTCCCCAGTAAATGCCCTCAGTGTCCCCCATAATTTGTAAGTATAAAATAGCCCTTCTCAGTGCCCCCGTAGATGACCCCATAGTACTCCTCTCCCACCTTCCCCATAGTACCCACCATAATGTGTCCCAGTATAAAATGCCCCTATACAAAGCCCCCATATAAAATAACCATTCTTTGTGGCCTCAGTAGATGCCCCTATAGTGCCCACTAATAATGTGCCAGTAATAAGTGCCCCCAATGTGCCAGTAATAAGTGCCCCATAGATGTCCCTCAATAATGTGCCAGTAAAATGTGCCTTCATAGATGCCCCCCTATATCATGTGCGAGTAGCCAGAGCCCCCCTATATCATGTGCCAGTAGCTAGAGCCCCCCTATATCATGTGCCAGTAGCCAGAGCCCCCCTATATCATGTGCCAGTAGCCAGAGCCCCCCTATATCATGTGTCAGTAGCCAGAGCCCCCCTATATCATGTGTCAGTAGCCAGAGCCCCCCTATCATGTGCCAGTAGCCAGAGCCCCCCTATCATGTGCCAGTAGCCAGAGCCCCCCTAATCATGTGCCAGTAGCCTGAGCCCCCCATCATGTGCCAGTAGCCATAGGCCCCCTATCATGTGCCAGTAACCAGAGCCCCCCCTATCATGTGCCAGTAGCCAGAGCCCCCCCTATCATGTGCCAGTAGCCAGAGCCCCCTATCATGTGCCAGTAGCCTGAGCCCCCCTATCAACATGTGCCAGTATCCATAGGCCCCCCGTATCATGTGCCAGTAGCCATAGGGCCCCCCTATAATTTGCCAGTAGCCAGAGCCGCCCCTATCATGTGCCAGTAGCTAGAGCCCCCCTTATCATGTGCCAATAGCCATAGCCCCCCCCCCATCATGTGCCAGTAGCCTGAGCCCCCCATCAACATGAGGATGGCGATACAGATGACTGGAGATGAGCGCTTCCACAATGGAAGCGCTCATCTCCATGTTACTGTCACTGTCCTGCCTATAGTTAGTTGCGGGGGCCCGGGGGCAATTGCCCCCCTTGCCTCTATGGAAGCGCCGGCCCTCACTGGATGTAAGAGGTATGTGGTGCTGTATTCTACTGTATATATTGTAGCAATTTATGTAATGTCCATCCACATATCTCTTTACAGTAGGGTTTGGGGTGGTGGATATAGAATTTGGCCCACACTGCTGCAGCCTGGCCCCAGACTTCAGGTCACATTCAGGTCACTGAATTCTGGGGCCTCACACCCATCTACTACATTATCAGAGAGTTATCACTGTATTTTCTGTGGTGTTACATAGGACTATAGGTGACCTCTACTCCATTATCTGTAAAAAAAAATAAAAGGGACATGACCACAGGTTGAGAGTGGGGGGTGGCGCAATACTTGGCTTGCTCCGGGTGCTGGCAACCCCTGCTACGCCACTGACAATGGGCATTGCTAATGTGAAGTGGGCACAGAGGGCATTGCTAATGTGAATGGGGTACAATGGGCATTTCTACTCTGGAGGGAGTAAAATGGGCATTTCTACTCTGGAGGGGGCACAGAGGGCATTGCTAATGTGAATGGGGCACAATGGGCATTTCTACTATGGAGGGGACACAATGGGCATTTCTACTATGGAGGGGGAACAATGGGCATTTCTACTCTGGAGGGGGCACAATGGGCATTGCTAATGTAAAGGGAGCACAATGGGCATTTTTACTATGGAGGGAACACAATGGGCGTGTCTACTATGGAGGGGGGCACAATGGGGATCATTAGTGTGAAGGATGCACAAAGAGGGCATTACAACTGAGAAGGGGCATAGATAGGCCATTACTACTCTGAAAGGGGCACAGGCAGGGCATAACTACTGTGAGGGGGCACAATGAGGGCATAACTACTGCGAAGGAGGCACAATAAAGGGATAAGTACTTTAAGGGGGCACAATGTGGGCATAACTACTGTTAGGGGGCACACATCTGTACAAACTACTGTGAAGGTTGTACAATGAGGACAATACTACTGTGAGGGGAGTACGATAAAAAGTATTGGGAGGGGGTGCCAGAGAAAGGACCTGCCCCGGGTACAAACAACCTAGGCATGTGACTGTGCTCATCAAAGATTATAAAGAACATGACAGCTTAAAAAAATAGGGGGAGATTTATCAAAACTGTGCAATACCCCAGATGAGGTATCTGCAATTGTTTGTTAAATTTTGTATGAATGTCATATTATGTTTTATGAATCTGCTGTGTGCTTCAAGACTGATAAAGTATGGTTGCCATTAGAAATTGAATCTACCATTCCTCCCTGCTTCCTGCCAGGAGGGGAGCTCTAGAGAGTTCTAGGGTGAGTTAGCTTAGCCAGCCTGGAGTGAGGGAGCATGCCTATCTACTCCCACTCAGTGGGCCTTGGAGCTGAAGTTACATCTCATCTGTTAGGACCACTACTCCAGGGAGTCTCCAGGGTCCCAGCATACCCGAAGATCTGAAAGTTACAATGTACTAAGTCAGCAAAGTGATCAGCACTCCAGCTATACAGATTCTGCTGCAGGTGAGGGGATACCACATTAAGACACCCAACACCAGAGTACAGGACAGGCACATGCAAAAGTCTACAGTACATTTCTCAAGTGGACACTGATAGCCACAAGTGCCCCAGATAAGGTATCTGCAATTGTTTGTTAAATTTTGTATTCAAGTCATATTATGTTTTATGTATCTGCTGTATGCTTTAAGAATGATAATGTATGGTTGGGATTAGGAATGTAACCTACCATTCCTCTCCTCTTAGTGGGAGTGGGCTGGTCCTGCTTCCTGCCAGGGGAGCTCTAGAGAGTTCTATGGAGAGTTAGCTTAGCCATCCTGGAGTGAGGGAGCATGCCCATCTGCTCCCACTCCGTGGGTCTTGGGGCTGAGGTTACAGCTCATCTGTTAGGACCACTACTCCAGTGTCACGGTAGGTGAGGGAAGGGAAGAAAACCAAATACAACAACAGTATTTGGGGCTAGGCCCCAAAGCAAGGGAAGACAATCCCTGAGCCTTTCCCTGACTGCTGACAGCATGAGCAAATCCTAAAGGTGGAAGTGCTAATGCGCTGGAACCTAAGCCCTGCTGACACTGAAACAAACTCTCAGCTAGGGAGCTGAAGATAAGACAACCGGTTCCTTGCTCTTGTAAAGGAACCAGCGTCTCCCTGAGGCCTAGCCAGAACATACAACAAAAGGGAAAAAAGGAGGACTTAGCTTTAGACGGACAGGGAGCAGGAGATCCACCAAACACTAGCTGAGAACTCCAGGAGCAAATATAAACCGCAAAGGCAGTAGTGAGAGGCGGATATAAATAGAACCACTAAATAGCTAATGAGCAGAACATGTGGGAGGTGGGATCCTGCCCAAAACAACAGCAACGAAAAATAGAAAGATCTGTCAGATAGATTCACGTGCAGCAAGTCTATCAGATCTTCTCAGGCCTCTCACAGGGCAGGCCGTGACATCCAGGGAGACTGCAGGGTCCCAGGTTACCAGAAGACCCGTAATCTACAGTATACTGTCAGCAGAGTTATCAGCACTACAGCTATACAGACTCTGCTGCAGGTGAGGGGATAACAAGTTAAGATACCCATCACCACAGTTCAGGACAGGCACATTTTATAATGGAAAAAAATAAAATGTAAAATTTTTGCAGACTTTGCTTACGCCCGAGTCTCAGTGATGTAAAAGATATATATGCCAAATTTCAAGAAGATTGGATAATATTTAGAGTTTGCACACTTGTAAAAGTAAGCAAAAAATAAGATTTTTCAATGTTAATTACTTTTATTGGGAAAACAATCACAAACTTTAAATAATATTAAAACTAGAAACTAAGATTAATAGGTAGTATGATAGGCAAAACATGTGTTATATTAATCAACTTTGAACAATGCAATCCCTTCTTTTGTTAGCTTGGTGACAACTTTTCTACGATGCTTGACTACCCTCGACAAGAATTGTTTTTGTTGTTCGTCCCTGACCGATTCATTAAACTTTTAAATCAGAGCAATTCCTCTTTCTGTGGCATCATTGACTACCTTCACATGGCTTCTTAGAGAATCACTGCAGTATTCTGTCACGCCGTGGATCCCAAACAATTCAAAAAACGTCTTTGTTTTATTAGTAACGAAATAGCTCAGGTCTTTTCCTTTAAAAACTAGGTTTTTACCCTGTAATCGTTTAATTTCCTTTTTCTTTGCAAGTATGGTTTCTAAATTTTTAGTCATATTTTCCTTAACAGCCTATGTAATACGTTCTTCCAAAAAAGCCAATCCTACGTTTGTTTCTGACAGATACCAAAGGTGTCTCTTAGCAACTGTGAGAGCACTTTTTTGAAGTCTGCATCTGGGTAAGTGCTCAGAAGCTGTAGCATATCCAAATCATTATTTGGAGCCCATCGACTTACAATTGCCTCGTGCAAAAAGCGAACCTATATGAGCCTGACAAAATGTGCAACCCGTTTCATTCCTTTCAATTCTCGTTGAGGAATATTCAACTCTTTAGTGAAGAGGACAATTTTAAGTGCATATATTGCCTTTGCCATCCACCTTGCTTGATGCAGAGCCCCTGGGATCCTGAAACTGAAGTAGTTTTTAGACCAACCTCCTAGCTACTGCTGGACGATAAAGCTGGTGGGTTTTTAGACAGTCTAGTTTTTAGTAGGTGGCTTACTTTGTGCCAGAAATGTATGCCTGAAGTTAGGTGCATCTAACGCCATGCCCTCTTCACCTCTAAGCCAGGCCCCCTTTCCACCTCCTTGTCATGGAAAAAAAAGTGTCTGTGACACGTAGGCCCCTTGCATTGCCACACCATAGGCTTTCATTATAAAAATTGTTGTGACAAAATGTTGCGCAACAAATATTGCAGTTTAGTGGTGCCCAATAAGTCGCCGTGTAGCCTTAAGGTAACAGTTTAGTTTTACTGCACAGGGAATGTCGTAAAAACAAAACCCACAAAACTGTGGCAGAACTGCGTTTTTCTCCCAATTCTACCCCATTTGTAATTTTTTTTCCACCTTCCCACGACATTTTATGCAATATTAAAAGGTGCCATTAGAAAGTACAACTTGTTCCCACAAAATACAAGTCCTCACATGACTATGTAAACTGGAAAATAACAAATCCGGGGAGAGAGTAAAAAACGGAAATGCAAAAAATGGAAAATCCTCTTGGGCTGAAAGGGTTACCACTTACATGTTGATACATTGATGTACAGTATTTTCAGCCTCTGTTACTTTCGACAGATCCTGTGACCCCAGTGAGACTTGCTGGATCCCAGTTTCTACCGTACTGACAGGAAGTCCGTTTTTCTATTCATTCCTATGAGACTGGCATTGGGGCCTTCATAGGAATGAATACTGGAGATAAACTGCAGATTTCACAGGATCCGATGAGTCTCATCGGCGGTCACAGGATCTACTGTAACTGCCAAAAGTCATGGAGATTGAGAATAAAAATACATCAATAAATCAATATGTTAGTTTATTAACCCCTTGCCACCACAGCTGTTTTGTTGTTTTTTGCATTTTTTCTTTTTTGTTTTTTACTCCCTGCCCTTCAAGAGCTATAACTTTATTTTTATTTTTATGTTCACATAGCCATATGAAGGCAATTTTTTTTTTTGCGAGATATGTTGTACTTTGAAATGGAACCATTTAATATTCCATACGATGTATTGGGAAGCTGGAAATAAAATTATTCATGGGGTAAAATTGGAATAAAATGCAACTGTGCCCTTTTTTAACGGGTTTTGTTATGTCGGTGTTCAATGTGCGGCAGGGGCGTAACTAGAAGTGACTGGGCCCCACAGCAAATATTTGTAAGGGCCCCCCTCAGCGCGCTTCGCACCTCCCTCCTCCTGTGTAAACCCCACTCCTTTGGCACAGTGTAGCGGTATACTGTATATTGTGTGGCACAGTATAGAGGTATACTGTATATTGTGTGGCACAGTGTAGCGGTATACTGTATATTGTGTGGCACAGTGTAGAGGTATATTGTGAGGCACAGTGTAGCGGTATACTGTATATTGTGTGGCACAGTGTTGAGGTATATTGTGAGGCACAGTGTAGCGGTATACTGTATATTGTGTGGCACAGTGTAGCGGTATATTGTGAGGCACAGTGTAGAGGTATACTGTATATTGTGTGGCACAGTGTAGCGGTATACTGTATATTGTGGGGCACAGTGTAGAGGTATACTGTATATTGTGTGGCACAGTAGCAGTATACTGTATATTATGAGGCACAGTGTAGAGGTATACTGTATATTGTGGGGCACAGTGTAGAGGTGTACTGTATATTGTGTGGCACAGTAGCAGTATACTGTATATTGTGAGGCACAGTGTAGAGGTATACTGTATATTGTGGGGCACAGTGTAGCAGTATACTGTACATTGTGGGGCACAGTATAGAGGTATACTGTACATTGTGGGGCACAGTATAGAGGTATACTGTACATTGTGGGGCACAGTGTAGCGGTATACTGTATATTGTGGGGCACAGTGTAGAGGTATACTGTATATTGTGGGGCACAGTGTAGGCTATATGTGCATAACATAAACATACTCCACATGAACACTTACAGTTACTTGGCTTGGCCCTTGGGGATCTCGGACGCCACTTCCACACTTTGGCCGGGGGCTCGGCTGAGCTGATGTTGTGTTTTATCCTAATGAGAAAGATTTTATAATAAGGATTTGGAGAAGGGGCAGAGGGATAGCAGAGCAGGGAGAGGCTGGTGCTGCTACTAGGGGGTCATACCATGGGGCAGTAATAAAACCCACCATAATGTCCCCCCCCCCAGTAGTAATAATTCTCCTTATAATGTGACAGTGCAAAAAATACCCCCTTGTAATGCCCCCAGTTGAGCTAATGTCCCCATAGTGCCCCCATAATGTGCCAGTATAAAATACCCCTATATAGTGCCCCCAGTAAATTCCCCCATAGTGCTCCTCTCCCCCCTTCCTGCTAGTGCCCCCCAAAATGTACCAGTATAAAATGCCCCATATATAGTGCCCCAGTAGATGCCCCTCAGTGTCCGGCCTCTGATAGGCTGCCGGCCTAGTGTCCCCCATAATGCCCCCCAATAATGTGCCAGTAAGTGCCCCCCATCATGTGCCAGTATCAAGTGCCTCTCCCCCCCCACATGTCCCAGTATCATAGTGCCATCTCCCCCCATGAGCCAGTATCAAGTGCCTCTCTCCTTCCCACCCCCCATGTGCCAGTATCAAGTGCCTCTCTCTTCCCCCCATGTGCCAGTATCATAGTGCCATCTCCCCCGCAAAAAAGTGCCAGTATTAAGTGCCTCTCCCCCCCATGTGCCAGTATCATAGTGCCAACCCCCCCCCCACATGCCAGTATCAAGTGCCTCTCTCCTCCCCCCCATGTCCCAGTATCATAGTGCCATCTCCCCCTCCCCCACTAAAAAGTGCCAATATCAAGTGCCTCTCTCCCTCCCCCCTCCCCATGTGCCAGTATCAGGTGCCTACCCCCCCCCATGTGCCAGTATCAAGTGCCAACCCCCACTCTCCCCTCCAGGTGCCAGTATCAGGTGCCCCCCCCCATGTCCCAGAATCATAGTGCCATCTTCCCCCCCCCCACCACCACCACAAAAAAAGTGCCAGTATCAAGTGCCTCTCTCCCTCCCCCCCCATGCCAGTATCAGGTGCCTCTCTCCTTCCCCCCCCCATGCCAGTATCAGGTGCCAACCCCACTCCCCCCCATGTGCCAGTATCAGGTGCCTCTTCCCCCCCCCATGTGCCAGTATCAGGTGCCTCCCCCCCCCCAGGTGCCAGTATCAGGTGCCAACCCCCCTCCCCCCATGTGCCAGTATCAGGTGCCTTCCGCTCCCCCATGGCAGTAACAGTCGGGTATTAAAAAAAATATAATAAACACTTCTACTTACCTCCATGTCAGCGATGCGATGCAGCCTCTTCCTGTGTCCCGCCCTGTATGTCCTTATATGGACTCAGTGCTTGTATTTCAGAAAAGAGTCTGCTGGGATTCGAACCCACGACCTTCTGCTTCAGAGGCAGAGCAGCTAACCACTAGACCATATGAGCTGCCTTGACTGCTGACTGAAAAAATATGAGACTTCTACTGTTATAGCTGGCTAAGTGTACATCTATACACATGGCAGCTGCTCATATATAGAGATGTAGCAGAGCTGAATGTGCTGAGACAGCTGTCATATACAGATATAGCAGTATCTCAGATATATCTCTATATGACAGCTGTTCCAGCACACTCAGCTCTGCTATATCTCTATATATGATAGCTGCCCCAGCAAACCCAGCTCTGCTACATCTATGCATATGACAGCTGCCCAAACACACCCAGCACTGCTATATCTCTATATGACAGCTGTCCCAGCACACTCAGCCCTGCTATATCTCTATATATGACAGCTGCCCCAGCAAACCCAGCTCTGCTACATCTATACACATGACAGCTGCCCAAACACACCCAGCACTGCTATATCTCTATATGACAGCTGCCCCAGCACACTCAGCCCTGCTATATCTCTATATATGATAGCTGCTCCAGCACAACCAGCCCTGCTACATCTATATATCTCTAAGTATTGCTATACAGTAGATAGATATATAGAGATATAGCAGAGCTGAGTGTGCTGGGGCAGCTGTCATGTGTATAGATGTAGCAGAGCTGGCTGTGTTTCGGCAGCTGTCATGTGTATAGATGTAGTAGAGCTGGGTTTGCTGGGGCAGTTGTCATATATAGAGATATAGTAGAGCTGAGTGTGCTGGTGCAGCTGTCATGTGTATAGATGTAGCAGAGCTGGGTGTGTTTGGGCATCTGTCATGTATAGATGTAGTAGAGCTGGGTTTGCTGGGGCAGCTGTCATATATAGAGATATAGCAGAGCTGAGTGTGCTGGTGCAGCTGTCATGTGTATAGATGTAGCAGAGCTGGGTGTGTTTAGGCATCTGTCATGTGTATAGATGTAGTAGAGCTGGGTTTGCTGGGGCAGCTGTCATATATAGAGATATAGCAGAGCTGAGTGTGCTGGGACAGCTGTCATATAGATATATAGCAGTGCTGGTGTGTTGGGGGCAGCTGTCATGTGTATAGATGTAGCAGAGCTGGCTGTGTTTCGGCAGCTGTCATGTGTATAGATGTAGTAGAGCTGGGTTTGCTGGGGCAGCTGTCATATATAGAGATATAGCAGAGCTGAGTGTGCTGGGACAGCTGTCATATAGAGATATAGCAGTGCCTGGTGTGTTGGGGGCAGCTGTCATGTGTATAGATGTAGCAGTGCTGGCTGTGTTTTGGCAGCTGTCATGTGTATAGATGTAGTAGAGCTGGGTTTGCTGGGGCAGCTGTCATATATAGAGATATAGCAGAGCTGAGTGTGCAGGGACAGCTGTCATATACAGATATAGCAGTGCTAGGTGTGTTTGGGCAGCTGTCATGTGTATAGATGTATTTTTTTTTTTTCCCCCCCCCCACTCAGTTGTAGTGCAGCCTTTATGGCTGTGAGGGTAAATGCTTTGCCACTGATTCACTAATAGATTGGAGGTTGTGGGTTCGAATCCCAGACCAGGAGACTTTAGCAGACAGTAAAATTAGATCACACTAGCGGCTGCTGTGAAGGGGCCCTGAACACGATATTTAACTAACTTGAAAATAAACTGTCACACACGCTGCCGGGCCCCCTTGGCAGCCCGGGCCCCGAAGCAGCTGCTTCCCCTGCTGATGTGCGGTAAAAATGACACATTAAGCCTCATGCAGACGTCAGTGTTTCACGGACATGTGCTGTACGTGTTCTCCACGGACAGTACACATCCCTATTCATTTTACTGTGTGTATTCAACACATCAGTGTTTTAGCACGGTCCGTGGGTCCGTTTTTTTTTACCACGGATGCATGCTCTATTTTGTCCGTGTTCACTAATCCATCACGCCTATTATAGTCTATGGGTCCATGAAAACCATGGATGCCATTCCGTGTTGCATTCGTGTTTCACTGATCATTAACAAGAGATTCTTAGAAAATTATTTTTCAGCTATTAAGTGTTAGTGAAACACGGATGCAACAAGGACAGCAAAAAACGGACCCAACATGGATCTGTCACGGGAGAAAACATGGATTGAACACGGTCCGTGTTACCACTGATCCAAAACTGACACGGACGTCTGCATGAGGCATTACCTGTACTCTGCCAATCAATATAATCCTGAGGATGGGTCATCAATATGTACAAGGCAGAAAACTCCTTCAAAGCCTCATTCACACGTCAGTGTTCGATCATTGATTTCCATCAGTGATTTTGAGCCAAAACCAGGTGCGACTCTAAACACAGAACAGGTGCAGATCTTTTCCTTAAGCCTCTTGCACACAAACGTTGTGCAACGTCCATGCGGCGGCCGGGACAAATCTATTTTTTTGCGGTGCGGAGGCAAAAGTGGGGTTCCGATCCGTGCTTCTGTTCCACATCTCCGTGATTGTGGACCCATTCAAGTGAATGGGTCCGCATCCGTAATGCGGAGTGCACATGGGCCGGTGCCCGTGTATTGCGGACCCGTCGTATGCGGGCCACAATACTGCCACGGGCACACAACTTTCATGTGCAAGAGGCCTTATACCTTATGTCTGTGGAGGCTCCAATCCTGGTTTTGGCTCAAAATCACTGATGGAAATCACTGACCAAAACACCGATGTGTGAATGAGACATAAAGCCGCTGTTGGTCCTGGACACACATCTGGAATACGGACTTCAGAATCCCAATATGAGCTCCAATAGACTTAAAGTGTACTTGTACTTTCCTTGGAATGTGAAATAAAGACAAGGGCTTGTAGTATACTTGGTCCTTAGAAAGGTGTTTTTTGTCTGACAGCCTTGTTCCTGCAGGATCCTCATGTGCCGTACAATGCATTTCTGAGGGCATGACCACAGCTCTGATGTCTGCCAGCATTACACATGCTGAGACTCTGTCCTTACTGCCCATAAGGGCTCTATCACACGAGCGGATCCCGTGTGTGGAATCCGCTGCGTGACAGAGAGCCAAGCCCCGTCCCGGACAGCAGAGACAACGAGCAGTAACATGACTGATAATGCTCGGTGCCTCTCTGTGATCTTTTTACTACAAAATCATGGTGACAACTTTATCTCCCTGTGATTTTGTAGTAAAAAGATCACAGAGAGGCACAGAGCATTATCAGTCATGTTACTGCTCCGTGTCTCTGCTGTCCGGGATGGGACTTGGCTCTTTTTCATGCAGCGGATTCCACGCATGGGATCCGCTCGTGTGAAAGAGCCCTAACGCTCACTGCCCAATCAGATTCATGCCCCCATGAGAGAGCTCGCCTCTTGTCCTTGTATTACAGTATGTCCAGAGAAGAAACAGGGGATAAAAGCCATAGTGCATTCACCTGGCAGAGGCTGTATGGGCAGTGAAGGACAGGAGATGATAATGATGATGACAATTTGAGGGGAAGAACTTTTAGCAGGAACATAGATGAGTGATTTCACACACTCACCTATCATTCCCCAAAACAGTCTGTACCCTTAGGATGTGTTTGTGATCTGTATCCCTTCTATATAACTATCTCTTCCTCCAGATCATCATCTCAGTCCATTCCTGTTTCAATCACTTAATGCACAAACTGCCTTTGAAAAGTAAATGCACTATGGCAGATCTACAGGTTGAAAGATGAAAATGCGGGCACAATGCAATGGCGCACCGTCAATAAAGGAAGACCATGCAACTGCTATGGGAGGGGTGCCGGGCACAGATCTCCTTCTCTGCTTCTTTCAAGGTGAAAAAGAAAAACATTTTCCTGCAGCCATCACTAGGGGGAGCTCAGCGCAAAGACATTATAATAGCTTTCATTGCACTGTATAAATTCCTATGCACTCAGCTCCCCCTAGTGGGAGCTGCAGGCGGCCGGCTTTGTAATATTTGAAGTGAAGCTGGAGAAGTCAGATAAAGGGGGTTCCTCTTCTTCCATCCACTTGCAATGTTACCTTTATAACTAGTAAAGCCTTGAACCCTAGAGAGCTTGGCGCTATTACTACTAATGAAGTTGTGGATAGTACTTTTTGGACATAAACCAAGCAATAGCCACTCCAAAATGGGTTCCAAGGCCACCTGGTCTGTCACTAGGTACAACTGAGTATATAAACTACTATACACTTAGAATCAATGGCGCTCACTTATGTAGTAATGGAGTTTTTAGTAAAATATAAGTATTAAAATATTCTTAAATGTAACCATAAAGGCCTCATGCACACATGCGGTCTGCAAAAAGGGGTTCTGTTGTTCCGTGATCCGTTTCCGTTTTTGTTTCCGTGTGTCTTCCTTTATTTTTGGAGGATCACCAGGCATGAAGGAAAGTAAAAAAAAGTTTGCCATGCAAATGATAGAAAAAAAACGGACTCGAACGCGCGGACGCGGATGACAATTTTTCACAGACCCATTGACTTGAATGGGTCCGCGAACCGTTTTCCGTGAAAAAAATAGGACAGGTTATATTTTTTTGACAGACTGGAACCACGGATCACGGATGCGGATGACAAACCGTGCATTAGCCGAGTTTTCAACGGACCCATTGAAAGTCAATGGGTCCGCAGAATATCACGAAAAACGTAACAACGGACACGGAATGAAACAACGGTCGTGTGCATGAGGCCTAAACCAATAAAATAATAAAGCTAAAGATGTAATAAAAAAGGTAAGTAATATATAAAGTTAACTCACCACATTGATTGTCACCAAAATGATAACAGCATATTTATTAAGAACACAATATAAATATGTGCTTATACATAGTAAATAATAAATACATGATATATACCATAATAGTACATATATTTTTATATCAATTACTATAGGTATTACATAATGTACATTATAGATCATGCAAAAAAAATTAAAAAAACATCTGGAGCAATAACGTTTTACAGTTATGAGTGCAAAACAATCCAGTAATATTTTAATAAGGGTCATAGCTGTAGAGAAGGCCTCTTTAGCAATACATGGGTTAAATCCGCCTTTAGACTGAGTCACCCAGAAGAACTGATGCCTAAATATAAACTCTCTTCTGAGTTTTTCCAATAAATCGGTGCGTTTTCACCTTGGCACATGCTGTCGACTCCTGCACATGACAAGGAGCTCTGAAGTGGTTAGAGAAGTTGGCATCTGATGCGCAGACTGTACCAAGCGAATGTTTATGTCAGTCCGGGACACAAACTGCATTCTTACACAGTTACATCCTTTCCTGTTTACACAGTTGAGGCAGAGGGAGAGGACTTTCCTAGGAACAGACTTCGCAAGGATTGCACCCTAGAGTTTGGGTTTTCATTGCTTTTACTTTAATTCTCTTTATGTCTATTTTTTCTCTTTTTCTCCTATTTATTTTTAATACTAGTGGCACTGAATTAAAAGCATTCAATGACAAATAAATAGAAGAAACTATCACAATTAGTAAGGACAAAACAGAAATATTCATGCCACTGCTTTAATACATGCCTTTGGAGACACAAAATAGTTGGGAATGACATAAATCGCAATTCCTTAACCCCTTCAGTACCGAGCCACTTTTTACCTTAAAGGGATTCTGTCACCAGTTTTAACCCCCTCCAGATAAAAATATGGTTATGTTCAGGGAGCTTTACTGATTCCTAATGTGGTCTTATAAATGTAATCTGTAGGGTCATTTTGCCTAAAAAACGCTATTACTAACCTGTCATTCATAAAAATAAGGTGCCCAAGGGGATGTAAATGGCTCCAAGCTGCCGCCCGCACCCGCCGCCATTCGTGCCCAGCTCCGCCTTTCCTGACCTCAGCGCCGCCTCATAATCCTGTGTGACGCCTCCGGCTCTCCCTCCCTCCCCCCTCCTTCTGCCCTAACATCTTGCGCGTGCGCACAGGCCTCTGCCTGATGCACACTTCTCCGTTCGGCTTCATGGAGCGAGTGTGCAGGTGATCGGGAGGTTGAGCGGAATGGAGAAGTCCGCACGGGCACATCAGGCAGAGATGTTAGAGCAGAAGGAGGGGGGAGGGGGGAGAGCTGGGGGCGTCACACAGAATTTTGAGGCGGCGCTGAGGTCAGGAAAGGCGGCTCTGGGCAGGAACGGCGGCGGGTGCGGGCGGCAGCTTGGATCCATTTACATCCCCTTGGGCACCTTATTTTTATGAATGACAGGTTAGTAATAGCGTTTTTAGGCAAAATGACCCTACAGATTACATTTATAAGACCACATTAGGAATCAGTAAAGCTCCCTGAACATAACCATATTTTTATCTGGAGGGGGTTAAAACTGGTGACAGAATCCCTTTAAGGTAAAAAGTGGCTCGGTACTGAAGGGGTTAAGGAATTGCGATTTATGTCATTCCCAACTATTTTGTGTCTCCAAAGGCATGTATTAAAGCAGTGGCATGAATATTTCTGTTTTGTCCTTACTAATTGTGATAGTTTCTTCTCCCTGAACATAACCATATTTTTATCTGGCGGGGGTTAAAACTGGTGATAGAATCCCTTTAAATCCCAGGCCGATTTTTGCAAATCTGACATTTTGTCACTTTATGTGGTAATAACTTAGGAACACTTACTTATTAAGGCCATTCAGAGACTGTTTTCTCGTGACACATTGTACTTCATTGATGATTGCTAAAAAAAATGGCTGCACAACATTTCACATATAAATATTAGAGCTGAGAAATGGGGATTATTCTAAATTAAACTGGTATTATACCTACTATAAATGGAAAAATAGAAGCTCTTTGCGCACATTTTGATCAAACGTGTGTACTTCATGACAGTGGTAAATTTGAGTAGATATATTTCACCTTTATTTATAAAATAATCCAAAATTTACCAAAAAGGGATTTTGAGGGGCTTACGTAATGAAAACCACCCATAAATGACCCCATTTTAGAAACTACACCCCTCAAATTATTCAAAACTGAAGTTACAAACTTTGTTAACCCTTGAGGTGTTTCACAAGAATTAGGCCCCTTGCAGACGAGCTTGTCCGGATGCGTTGCGTCTGCGATCAGGGAAAATCGTGCGAGTAGGTACGCAATTGCAGTCAGTTTTGACTGCGATTGCGTTCCGATGCTCAGTTTTTATCGCGCGGGTGCAATGCGTTTTGCACGTGCGTGATAAAAACTGACTGTGGTACCCAGACCCGAACCCGGACTTATTCACTGAATGTTCTATCTTCATTCAGCAGGGCCTGGTGAGCCCGATGATGTCAACAAAGGTCCTTTTGCAGGTCCTGAAAGAAGAAGAAAGAAGATGATGCCGGCTGCGCGAACAGGTGAGGTGAGTTAATTATTATAATTTTTTTAACCCCTAAAGCCACATTTTACTAAGCATTCTTGCGATTTTCACGCAGCCCCATTCACTTCTATGGGGCCAGCGCTGCGTGAAAATCGCAGAATATAGAACGTGCTGCGATTTTCATGCACTGCACAAGTGATGCGTAAAAACCAACAAACATGTACACAGCCCCGTTGAAATGAATGGGTCTGCAACGTGTTCGCATCACACATTGCACCCGGGCGAAATACTCGCTCGTGTGAAAGGGGCCTAAGCCCCATGATAAAAAGGGAATATTGTGGCGTAATAAAGTTGTGAGATATGGCGCCCACAAATGCAAGCCCTGATTTGGCTAAAATGAATAGTAAAAATGTTATGGCGGCTCCTGGAAGGCAGGCAGTAACAAACAAAAAAAAAGGAAATGTCTGCGTTGGGTGCATTGGGAAGGGGGTTAAAGGCACAAATTCCTGTTATATCCAGTCTCATCAATATGAACAGTTCTCCAGATAAAGAAAATTCCCAATGCTTAAGCCTAGGCAGTTGATAGTATTATGACCTGCAGGCATAGGCTGAGTACACACTTCCGTTATTTGATGAGTTATTTCCATCAGTTATTGTGAACCAAAACCAGGTGCAGGTCAAATACAAAGAATAGGCTTTACTACTGGCTTTGGCTCACAATAACTGATGGAAATAACTGATCAAAAAAGGAAGTGTGAACTATATAGATTGCCAATGGATAGTTTACCTCTGTTAGGCTACTTTTACACTTGCGGCAGAGGATTCCGGCAGGCAGTTCTGTCGCCGGAACTGCCTGCCGGATCCAGCAATCCGGACGCAAACTGATGGCATTTGTCAGACGGATACCAGGTCCGTCTGACAAATGCATTGAAATACCGGATCCGTCTCTCCGGTGTCATCTGGAAAAACGGATCCGGTATTCATTTTTTTTGCATTTTTAAAAGTCTGCACATGCGCAGACCGGAAAGCCGGATCCGTTTTGCCGAATCACTTAATGCCGGATCCGACACTAACACACTTCCGGCAAGTGATCAGTATTTTTGGCTGGAGAGAAAACTGCAGCATGCTGCGGTATTGTCTCCGTCCAAAAAGCGTAAGAGGGACTGAACTGATGCTTCCTGACGCATCCTGAACGGAGTGCTCTCAATTCAGAATGCATTAGGATAAAACCGATTATTTTTTTCCGGTATTGAGCTCCTGTGATGGAACTCAATACCGGAAAACAAAAACGCTAGTGTGAAAGTATCCTTACCCTTGCAGATAACTCAAGGCAAGCAAGGCAAAGACCAATGCAAATTCTTTATTCACAGAGATCTAGAGATGGACCAGCAGGTAAGAGACCAGTGGCAGGTAATACCACTGGACTAAGTGCACCGGTTTGACTTGGGGGCCAAACTCAGAGGATGCAAACTCAGTGAGCCCCGTTCTTCACAGATGCCCTGATGGGGGGTTGAACTTAACCGAGGGCTCACTGGTCGCACCTCCAGGATGGTCCCGGGGCACTTGGCCACTTACCTGCAGAGCCTGGAGGTGGAAGCAGCGGTCCAGAAAGACAAGGGACAAACTGGAACCCAGGCACACGAACTGGAACCCAAACAACCGCACAAGACACAGTTCAGACAAGACAAATGAGAACCAGAGCACAAGCAGATACCTAGACCACATACAGAATGGATGCATGGTGGTCACAGGCAGACACCTGGACCCCATGCGGAACGGATGCATGGCGGTAACAGGCAGAGCTGTCACACAGGCAAACAAGCAGATGCCTGGACCCCATCTGGAACCGCACATAGTGGTCACAGGCAGAGCTGCTCAAATAGGCAGACAAGCAGATGCCTAGATTCCCTATGCAGAACAACCGAGACAACAGGGAGTGGAGCACGCATACAGAAGGAGCAGTTCTCACACATATTGCCGCAACTACACATTGGTCATGGCAACCAGCCTATACAGAATCCACCGCAGCCAGTATGTCAGAGAGCTACTGAAGCGAGTAAGTATGGCAACCCGTAGCACAGTGAACTACCCTGTGACAGATTCTCTAATCAACAGTAATTGGGCTGATGATCAGGGTCAGACATGAGGAGAGGAAGGTTGCGATCCCCTGCGATGTCTCATCCTGTGCGGTCTATAATATATCGCTGTTGAATTGCTGCCACATTCCCTGTTAATTTGTTAGTTTATATATAGAATTACTGTGCATCAGTATTAAAAGGTGGTCTGATATATTGCCACATTTATTTTGTTCAACTGCTGCCACATTCTGTTACCTTACTGATACAGTTACTGTACACTATGGCCAACAGACAGTTGCCTGGGCCCTACAAAGGAACGGGCAGTGGAAAAAATGTTGCTGTAGCAGACACGAGTAGCAGCAGAAGAAGGGGGGTTGGTAGCAGCCACAGAAACAGGCCAGAGCTGCCACTGCCTTCCAGCGGTTGTGTTTCGACCAACAATCCAGCTGTACTGGAATGGTTGACTCATTCTTCAACATCATCCATGTCAAGTGACAACAGATGCACACAGCCAGGAATCCATGGGTTCCTCTGACACCATGCTTAGTTGGCATGGCCCAGGAACTGCCTCTGTGCCTTCACCTGTCCTGTCTTGCTTTTGCTGCTCCTTCTGCTAGCCAAATAATAATAGCAGGCCAACACAGCTCTGCTTTTCAGAGAGGATGAGCTTTGTGAGAACAGTCAGTAGTTGGAGGCCAGGACAGACTTGGAGGAGGCGTGCAACTACCAATCATCAAAGTCGGGTGGGAGCACATGTTGCGAGAGGTCAGGGATGTGCGCAAAAGACAGGTGAGGGTGACACAAGTGATGACCAAACAGATATAGATGATGTAGTCGAGTGGCGAGGAGGATGAAGAGGGGACATCGTCATCATCAGAGGGTGGTAGCATGCCCATGAGACACCAGGATAGAAGGTATTACCGCTAAACAACAGGCTGGAAACAGTGGGAGATCTGCAGGCAAACGCAGGAGGGGTACACCGTCTGCCACTCGGGAGACTACCTGTGAGGAACACACTAAAGCCTCATTCACACGTCAGTGTTTGGTCAGTGATTTCCATCAGTGATAGTGAGCCAAAACCAGGAGTAGAGCCTCCTCAGACATAAGGTATAAGGGAAAGATCTGCACCTCTTCTGTGTTTCGAGTCACACCTGGTTTTGGCTCACAGTCACTGATGGAAATCACTGACCAAACACTGACTGTGTGAATGAGGCATAACAGTGCATGGGTTCAGAAAAACTGAGAAAGGCAGGCATCACGCAGTGTTGGAGGGAAAATGCCATACTCGCCATACTCAAATTTTTTACCAAGTCGCTGGGGAACGTTAGCGTGTTGGTATGCAGGATGTGTGGGCAGAAGGTGAGGTGTGGCCAGGGTGCTAGTTGTGGCACGACAGCATGACCATGAAGTGGCTTGGGAAAACTGTTCCACTCTTTTAGTGTTACATTCTGATGCAGCAACCACTGTATCTGCCATTGGCTCACACCCCCTCTCCAGCAGTCAGGGCTCGACAACGTCAGCAGAAGGAGGCTGTCATTCCTTCCAATCGACTTCAATGTCATCTATTACTCCTGATGCTCCTTCTCCTCCCACTACTCGTCGCTTGGACAGCAATCGATCACTGAAGCGATTGCAAAAGGACAACAGTATGCGTGCACTCATCCAACGATGCAGAAACTGAACGTTCACCTGGCCAAGTTGCTAGTACTACAGTCCCTCCTATTCCATGTAGTTAAATCTGCACATTTTAGAGAATTGATGGCTTATGCCCATCCAAGGTGCAGAGTCCCAATCTGAAATGACCTTTTTTTAAAAAGCTGTACCAGCCCTGCACACGTACTTTGAGCAGAAGGTGGGCCAGTCATTGGGCCTCTCGTGTCTGGTAGAATTCACGCCAGTGCTGACGTATGGAGTAACTATGATCAAAGACAATATATGTCGTTCACAGCTCACTGGATAAATATGGTTCTGGACCAGGCATGGCAGTAACTTGGCCAAGTGATGGCAATGCCGCCTCCTCGTTGTAATGCTGAGATTTCTGCTCCAATATCCTCCTCTGCCTCCTCATCCTCCACTTTGTCCTTATTCTCCCCTATAGGCACAGTTCAGAGCAGTTTCCTGGCCCCCTGGAGCCCCACAGCCATGTATCCTACATCTGTGAGAGGATTGGATTGGTCTTTGTATCGACTTGTATCAGCTAAGTTGTTTTTTAAGTAAATATCAAGTACATTATCGTATGCACATTGTTAAAAGTACTTTTTCTTTGATGTATTCCCTCCACTTCATCACAGATGTCTACTGGTCTGGGGCGCTCCAGTGATTTATGTTTAATCAGTTATGTATTTTGTGTGTATGGCATCCTATTACCATACTGACACTGTTGGTCCACTGATGAACCTTTGATTACTTATAAGGGGAAATGCATCGGTACAGTATATGTTGTGTCAGAAAGTGATAGGGCACCATCTGTGTGCATCTCTGTTCTGAGCAGTAGGGACAGATCTATTCTATCTTGATGTTCTGCCCCTGTAATAGAAATTGCCTGTAATTTTTTGCTAACCGTCCTTTACAATGACAGCTTTTTGGACTATATTTATCATGGTCTATTCTGGACTTTATGTACCTTTTGTATTTTAATATATGTAGATTAAAGGTTAAGTTTTAGGGAGTTCCCCTCAGTGATTTGTGTTTTGTTACAGCAACTGTCTTTCATAATATCCTAATACTCAGTGATACAGTTCACAGAAGTCCTTCAGCATATCAACTATGAAAAGCTAGGTGTTATCACTCAGTTCTGCACCGGGTCAGCCTTGGTGAACGAAGGCACACCGGGAAGGAACTGCTTGGCGTCATCAATAAAGAAATCAACATTGGCTATCTCCTCACCAACTGGAGAAAGGAACCATGGCTACCGATAACAGGAAGAACGTTTTGTCTAAGCTGCATCAGGGTGGGCTGACCCATGCGCCCTGCATGGCGCATGTCTTCAATCTCGTTGTCACCCGGTTCCTCAAGTCTTCCACTGGACTGCAGGAGCTGTTAAAATGTCCAGGAAACTGTGCATGCACTTCAGCCACTTTTACAGTGCAAAACATGCCCTCCTTGAGCTACAAAGGCAAAATGCTCTTCCCCAACATTGCCTGATATGCAACATTTCCATCCGTTGGAACTCCACTCTCCATATATTAGACCACCTATACAAGCAGAGGAAGGCGGTAAAAGATTTTTTAATGCAGCAGACAGACAGGTCTACTCCCAGGGTTATTTCCACGTTAGTGACAGCTCATGCGGGACAGGTGACGTTTGCTCAGGCTCTTTAAGGAAGCCACTTTATTTGTCAGTTGGAAGTACTACGGGATGAATTATGTCATTTCACTCCTTCACATCCTGGAGGGGATGCTTGCTGACAAATCTGGATGGCGAGTGGACAGAACATGTATCACCTCAATTTCACAGCCACCTCAGCCCTGAGGAGGATGAACTTGCAGAGGAGGAGAAGAAGGACATAAATGCCCAGGAATTGTACTGTATACACAACTAGGTGGTTTATCTGCCCAAGTGACAAGAGAGGAGCAGGTGGAGCTGGATGGCGACGACAAAGATGATGCAGATGACATCAACAGACCGTGGCAGAATGCAGTGGAGATGGAGGCAGGGATGCCCTTCAAGTCCCTTGCACAAATGGCCTAATGCATGCTGTCACGTTTCTGTACTGACAGCCGCATTGTCAGGATTTGGCAGAGGGATAACTACTGACTATCCACAATGTTAGATTCTTGCTACCGGTCAAAAATGGGGGCATTTTTTAGACCTTCTGAGAGGGATGCAAAAATGGACTACTATCGAGACATGACTGGTGGGTGGCAGGAGCAGAACAATCTCCATATGCAGCAACTTCAGTATGGAGTCTATGATGAGCAGTTTTCTTCAGCCACCTTCTGAAGAAACCACCTAGCACGAGGACATGCAGCAGAATCTCAACCAGCAGGTGGTGGCATACTTGTACTGCACCCTGTCACCCATGATCAAAGATCCATTGGACTACTGGGCATGTGAACTTGAAGAGTGGCCTCAACTGGCCCTGGACAAGCTTTTCTGCCCGGCAAGTAGTGTGGCTTCAGAGCGGGTGTTTAGTGCGGCTGGTGGCAAAGTTACTCCAAGAAGATCTCGCCTTTCCATCCAAAATATGTAGAGACTGAACTTTGTGAAGATGAATGAGGCGTAGATCAGCCCGAATTTCCATACAGCAGTGCCTGATGCAACAGAATAGATCATTCTGCCACTAATAATCATACTGTAATGTTCTGCACAACGGAATGTTCTGCAAATTGGGCCGTTATTCTGGCCACGTCCTGCTGCCACTATTCTAATGCTGCCACCCACCTGATGCCACCCACTCGCTGTTTCTATTGCCACTCCTACAATGGGGCTTCTTGGCCTACTGATATGTACATGTTCAGTTTTTAAAAGGATATGCATGCCACTGAGCCTTGCTATCACATTGCTGTTTTTGGGATCTGCTACTGCTGTGATCTGCCACCATCTATCTTGTGCTGTATGCCACTGCTGCTGTCCCCCTCCCCACACTGTCATGGGGCTACTATTGTCACCATCAATGCTGCTGTCTCCCCTCCCCACTCTGTCATGAGCCCACTATTGTCCCTTTTACTGCCACCTCTGTTGGTATGGCACCCATCCCCACTCTGTTTAGGTGCTGCTATGTGTCCTGTTTGTCCGTGTTGACATCACAATTTATTTTTCCATTCTTTTTATACGTCAGAAGAACAGAACAATGTATTTTAAGAATCTGTCAGTATTTGATCAGTATTTGCAAGCCAAAAGCAGGAGTGGGTCAAAAACACAGAAGAGATGCAAATATTTTCATTTTGGACCCACTCCTGTTTTTGGCTCACAAATACCGATCAAATACTGACCGTGTGAAAGAGGCCATTAAAGTCTTGCAATGAGGACTTTTTTTCTTGCTAAAAAAACTGATTTCAGAAGTAAATGGCCAAAACGGATGCAAATTGAGCATAAAACCTCTTTCACACAGTCAGTATTTTGAATCAGTATTTGTAAGCCAAAAGCAGGAGTGGGTCAAAAAAACAGAAGAGGAATTATGGATGCTTAAAATACAGAGTTAAAAAAATAAAATAAATTGTTATCTGTTCAGTAAATTGACAATAAATGGGGACAAAACTGAAGCGCTTTTTCCCCCGGTATTTAGCCCCTATGAACGATCTCAATACCGGAAAACTAAAACTCTAGTGTGATAGTAGCCTAACAGAAGGGATTACCTATGAATCAGTGCACTGCACAGTGATGTAGAAGGTGAAAAATTACACTTGACGGCACACAGTACCTAAAAAACAGATTAACTATGAATGTGGGTGCACTAGAACGTAATGCACACGGCGATACACTTTCTCTGCAGTTTAAGTTCACACTGAGATTGGAACACTAAATGGGATGAATATGATTAGGCAGCGTGGCTTGGGTATACCTGACTTATTGCGATTCATTACAAATTAATTTGTAACGAATCAAACTTCTTGTCGAAGTTCGGCGTATCTGCCGAATCGAATTTTTCTAAACTTCAGTCATCTCTAGTCATATTTCTAAGAGATAATGCATTGTTACTGGGAAGCAGCTGTTTATGAATGCCTCTGTCCTGGATCCATTTGTATAGTCACAAACTTCATCCACTGTCCCGCATGTCCTGACTTCAAGCATATCTGTGTCCTCAGGATCCAGGTTCAGTGGAATAGAATGGTTGAGAAACATTGTTGGTTTGGTGCATGAAGGCACGATGCAGTGATGTTGTCGAGCTTGCCTCCAGGAGCCACACATACAGTGGATATAAAAAGTCTACACACCCCTGTTAAAATGTCGGGTTTCTGTGATGTAAAAAAATAAGACAGAGATAAATCATTTCAGAACTTTTTCCACCTTTAATGTGACCTATAAACTGTACCACTCAATTGAAAAACAAACTGAAATCTTTTAGGTAGAGGGAAGAAAAAAAAATAAAATAAAATAATATGGTTCCTTAACCCCTTAAGGACATAGGACGTACCGGTACGCCCTATTTCCCGAGTCCTTAAGGACCAAGGACGTACCTAACTTTAAAATCGGCATTCCGGCATCCTATTAAAACGCCAGGGGGGTCATGTGACCCCCCCGTGTCGGCGATTGCAGCAAACCGCAGGTCAATTCAGACCCCCCCCTGCACGATTTGATGGCGGCGGGTGGTGCAGGGGGGGTGTCGCAGGCGGTGGGGGCGTTGCGGGAGGCCTCCCATTGCGTAATCGTTGGTGTACAGTGGGTATACCAGGTGGCACCCTGGTATAAACGGCTGACATCGTTGATGCGATGTCAGCCGTTTAACCCTTTCCATACAGCGGTCCGTACGGACCGCTGTATGGAAAAGGTTAACAGTAAGAGGGAGCTCCCTCCCTCTCCGATCGGGGGGCTGCTGTGCCTTTGCAGCCCCCCGATGGGAGAGGGAGAGAGCCCCCAGACAGCCCCCCAAAGCCCCGTCCTCACCCTTCCCCGTCTGCGAAGTTGTGGCAGACGGGGAAGGTTCCCATGGCAACAGGACGCCTGCTCAGGCGTCCTGCTGTCCATGGTGCTGAACAGATCTGTGCTGAAAGCATAGATCTGTTCAGTGTAAGTAAAGTACAGTACAGAAACCTATATAGGTTCTGTACTGTATTTTACAGACATCAGACCCACTGGATCTTCAAGAACCAAGTGGGTCTGGGTCAAAAAATTAAAAAAATAAGTGAAAAAGTTAAGATAAAAAAAAAAAACATTTATCACTGAATAAAAATTAAAAAAATAAAATAAACTACACATATTAGGTATCGCCGCGTCTGTAACGACCTGATCTATAAAACGGTCATGTTACTTTCCCCGGACAGTGAACGCCATAAAAATAAAAAAATAAAAACTATGAGAAAATTGAAATTTTGCCCACCTTACTTCCCCAAAAAGGTAATAAAAGTGATCAAAAAAGTCGCATGCACGCCAAAATAGTACCAATCAAACAGTCATCTCATCCCACAAAAAATGAGACCCTACTCAAGATAATCGCCCCAAAACTGAAAAAACTATGGCTCTTAGACTATGGAAACACTAAAACATCATTTTTTTTGTTTAAAAAATAAAATCATTGTGTAAAACTTACATAAATAAAAATAAAGTATACATATTAGGTATTGCCGCGTCCGTATCGACCGGCTCTATATAAATATCACATGACCTAACCCCTCAGGTGACCACCGTAAAAAAAATAAAAATAAAACTGTGTAGAAAAAGCAATTTTTTGCCATCTTACGTCACAAAAAGTGTAATAGCAAGCGATCAAAAAGTCATATGCACCCCAAAATAGTGCCAATAAAACTGTCATCTCATCCCGCAAAAAATTAGACCCTACTCAAGATAATCGCCCAAAAACTGAAAAAACTATGGCTCTCAGACTATGGAGACACTAAACAATTTTTGGGTTTTAAAAATGAAGTTATTGTATAAAACTTACATAAATAAAAAAAATTGTATGCATATTAGGTATCGCTGCGTCCGTGACAACCTGCTCTATAAAATTACCACGTGATCTAACCTGTCAGATGAATGTTGTAAATAACAAAAATAAAACGTGCCAAAAAAGCTATTTCTTGTTACCTTGCCGCACAAAAAGTGTAATATAGAGCAACCAAAAATCATATGTACCCCAGTGGCGTACCGCCCATAGAGGCAGACCACGCCATTGCTATGGGGCCCGCAGCACTGGGGGGCCCGGAGCGCAGAGAAGGCCCCGCCCACACGTTAGAACGCAGCCGGCCAGCCGCAGCTGAATAACATAAGATTTACAGGGGGGCGGAGCGGAGGCCGGCGACTCGGCGAGAGGAGAGGCCCTGCGTGACGCGCACTGGGCAGGCGAAGTGAGGAGGGGCCGGGGGAGCGGCTTCAGTTGAGGTGCTCACTGTGACCTCCTGCGTCGGATCTCGCGAGATGACGCGATGACGCGGCGCGGGAAGGCACAGTGAGCGATCCTGTACCAGGATGCTACAAGCTGTCCTTAGAGAGGTAAGTATTAATTTTTTTTTTTTTATGTTCCCTAATCCCTACGTTCTACCCTTATTGCAGAGGCACTGGGGACAAGAGAAGGGGACCACTGACTGTACTCAGTCAGTGGACATCATAGTATTAATAAGAGTGGAGAGACGAGTCGACCATTATATTAATAATAAAGAGGGGGACATTATATTATTATTAATATAATGGCCCCCCTCTTTGTTATTAATATAATGGCCCCCTCTTTATTAATATAATGGCCCCCTGGGCCCCTCTTAATTATTAATGTAATGGCCCCCTGTTGGGCCCCTCTTTATTATTAATGTAATGGCCCCCTGGGCCCCTCTTAATTATTAATGTAATGGCCCCCTGCTGGGCCCCTCTTTATTATTAATGTAATGGCCCCTCTTTATTATTAATATAATGGCCCCCTCTTTGTTATTAAAGAGGGGCCCATTATATTAATAATAAAGAGGGGCCCATTATATTAATAATAAAGAGGGGCCCATTATATTAATAACAAAGAGGGGGTCATTATATTAATAACAAAGAGGGGCCCATTATATTAATAATAAAGAGGGGCCCATTATATTAATAATAAAGAGGGGCCCATTATATTAATAACAAAGAGGGGCCATTATATTAATAATAAAGAGGGGCCCATTATATTAATAACAAAGAGGGGGCCATTATATTAATAACAAAGAGGGGCCATTATATTAATAATAAAGAGGGGCCCATTATATTAATAATAAAGAGGGGCCCATTATATTAATAACAAAGAGGGGCCCATTATATTAATAACAAAGAGGGGCCATTATATTAATAATAAAGAGGGGCCCATTATATTAATAACAAAGAGGGGGCCATTATATTAATAACAAAGAGGGGGCCATTATATTAATAACAAAGAGGGGGCCATTATATTAATAACAAAGTGGAGGCCATTATATTAATAACAAAGTGGGGGCCATTATATTAATAACAAAGTGGGGGCCATTATATTAATAATAAAGTGGGGGCCATTATATTAATAACAAAGTGGGGGCCATTATATTAATAACAAAGTGGGGGCCATTATAATATACAGGGGGAATAACATTATGGGGAATGGGGGACTATCTGTCTGGCTCTAGCACAATATTGGGGGGCAGCAGGATGAGTTGTTGAGACACCAGGAAGGAGAGGTTTATAGTAAAGTGAGGAACCTAAATTTTTTTTCTGGGAAACTCTGCAGAGACGAGAAGCGGCTGAAAGAAGGTGTCAAGGCGGTCTTATCTCTGGATGAAGACGTTGAGAAAAGTCTACATCACAGGAGACGTCACTGGATGTAACAGGTATGGGGCGGCATTCTCCTGTAATATTATCATCCATGCACATATCTGTTTCTCGGTAGGGTAAGGGGTATATAGAATTTGACCCACACTGCCTCAGCCCGGCCCCAGAGTTCAGGTAACACTGTGTGTGTTCTGAATTCTGGGGCCTCACACCCATCTACAACATTATCTGTACTCAGAGAGTTATCACTGTGTTACATAGGACTGCTAGTGATCTACTACAGTATTTGTTAAAAGGGGCATGCCCGGGGTAGGGGGGGGGGGGGAGTAGGAAGAAAGCACACTGTCCTGAGAATTTTGGGGGGGGGGCATTAGGGGTTGGGGGGCTCATAGAGGACAGTGTGCTTTCCTCCTACACCTACTCCTTCCTAACAACCCCCGCCCCCCCCCCCCCGGGCATTTTGGAGGGCATTAGGGGTTGGATATTAACCCCTCTAACTCCTTGCTGCTAATGCTGAGTGTGCACATAGCCACCAAATTATATTTCACCAACCAGCCAAACCACCCCCCCACACACACACACACAAACACATGCGCATATGTGCACACTCAGCAGCAAGGAGTTAAAGGGGTTTGGGGTAAGAGAAGTGATGACAAAATGGCGCAGGTAGCAAAGGGGTTAAGATGTGGGGGATGGCTTACGTCCGGCTTTAGCACAGTGGACAGAGGCAGGAGGAGTGAGGTGTATGCGCTCCTGCCCTGCACTCACTCAGTTGTGTGGCATACATATTGCGCCCTGTGTCCACTCTGCTAAAGCCTGGCAAGTGACATGCCCATTGTATGAAAATATAAAAAAATAAAAATGTTTATCCCTAACAGTTTCTGTAGGTCATGTATAAATTTATTTAATGGGGGTGTGGCATGGGAGGAGCCAGGTCAGGAAGTGGGAGGGGCCATGGTGGGTAGTGGGCGGGGTTAAGGGGCCCAATTCAGATTTTTGCTATGGGGCCCAGTGATTTCTATGTACGCCCCTGATGTACCCTGAACTAGTACCAACAATACTGCCACCCTATTCCGTACTTTCTAAAATGGGGTCACTTTTTTGGAGTTTCTACTCTAGGGGTGCATCAGGGGGGCTTCAAATGGGACATGGTGTCAAAAAACCAGTCTAGCAAAATCTGCCTTCCAAAAACCGTATGGCATTCCTTTCCTTCTGCGCCCTGCCGTGTGCCCGTACAGCGGTTTACAACCACATATGGGGTGTTTCTGTAAACTAAAGAATCAGGGCCATAAATAATGAGTTTTGTTTGGCTGTTAACCCTTGCTTTGTAACTGGAAAAAAAATATTAAAATGGAAAATCTGCCAAAAAAGTGAAATTTTGAAATTGTATCTCTATTTTCCATTAAATCTTGTGCAACACCTAAAGGGTTAACAAAGTTTGTAAAATCAGTTTTGAATACCTTGAGGGGTGTAGTTTCTTAGATGGGGTCACTTTTATGGAGTTTCTACTCTAGGGGTGCATCAGGGGGCTTCAAATGGGACATGGTGTCAAAAAAACTGTCCAGCAAAATCTGGCTTCCAAAAACCATACGGCGCACCTTTCACTCTACGTCCCGCTGTGTGGCCGTACAGTAGTTTACAACCACATATGGGGTGTTTCTGTAAACGGCAGAGTCAGGGCAATAAAGATACAGTCTTGTTTGGCTGTTAACCCTTGCTTTGTTAGTGGAAAAAATGGGTTAAAATGGAAAATTAGGCCAAAAAATGAAATTCTCAAATTTCATCCCCATTTGCCAATAACTCTTTTGCAACACCTAAAGGGTTAACGAAGTTTGTAAAATCAGTTTTGAATACCTTGAGGGGTGTAGTTTCTTAGATGGGGGTCACTTTTATGGAGTTTCTACTCTAGGGGTGCATCAGGGGGCTTCAAATGGGACATGGTGTCAAAAAAACTGTCCAGCAAAATCTGGCTTCCAAAAACCATACGGCGTACCTTTCACTCTACGCCCCGCTGTGTGGCCGTACAGTAGTTTATGGCCATATATGGGGTGTTTCTGTAAACAGCAGAGTCAGGGCAATAAAGATACAGTCTTGTTTGGCTGTTAACCCTTGCTTTGCTAGTGGAAAAAATGGGCTAAAATGGAAAATTAGGCAAAAAAATGAAATTCTCAAATTTTATCCCCATTTGCCAATAACTCTTGTGCAACACCTAAAGGGTTAACGGAGTTTTGAATACCTTGAGGGGTGTAGTTTATAGAATGGGGTCATTTTTGGGCGGTTTCTATTATGTAAGCCTGTAGTCACTACAGTGACTTCAGAGCTGTAGTGGTCCCTAAAAATTGGGTTTTTGTAAATTTCTGAAAAATTTCAAGATTTGCTTCTAAACTTCTAAGCCTTGTAACATTCCCAAAAAATAAAATATCATTCCCAAAATAATTCAAACATGAAGTAGACATATGGGGAATGTTAAGTCATCACAATTTTTGGGGGTATTACTATGTATTACAGAAGTAGAGAAACTGAAACTTTGAAATTTGCAAATTTTTCACAATTATTGGTAAATTAGGTATTTTATTATGCAAAAAAATTAATTTTTTTGACTTTATTTTACCAGTGTCATGAAGTACAATATGTGACGAAAAAACAATCTCAGAATGGCCTGTATAAGTAAAAGCGTTTTAAAGTTATCAGCACTTAAAGTGACACTGGTCAGATTTGCAAAAAATGGCCTGGTCCTTAAGGTGAAAATTAGCCTGGTCCTTAAGGGGTTAAGTGTGCACACCCTCTTATAACTGGGGATGTAGCTGTGTTCAGAATTAAGCAATCACATTCAAAATCATGTTAAATAGGAGTCGGCATACACCTGCCATAATTTAAAGTGCCTCTGATTAACCCCAAATAAAGTTCAGCTGCTCTAGTTGGTCTTTCCTGTAATGTTCTTAGTCGCATCCCACAGCAAAAGCCATGGTCCACAGAGAGCTTCCAAAGCATCAGAGGGATCTCATTGTTAAAAGGTATCAGTCAGGAGAAGGGTACAAAAGAATTTCCAAGGCATTAGATATACCATGGAACACAGTGAAGACGGTCATCATCAAGTAGAGAAAATCTGTGGGGTGATCTGAAGAGGGCTATGCACAGGTGATGCCCTCGCAATCTGACAGATTTGGAGTGTTTTTGCAAAGAAGAGTGGGCAAATCTTGCCGAGTCAAAATGTGCCATGCTAATAGACTCATACCCAAAAATACTGAGTACTGTAATAAAATCAAAAGGTGCTTCAACAAAGTATTAGTTTAAGGGTGTGCACACTTATGCAACCATATTATTTTATTTTTATATTTTTTCTTCCCTCTACCTAAAAGATTTCGAAAAGTTTGTTTTTTAATTGAGTGGTACAGTTTATAGGTCACATTAAAGGTGGAAAAAGTTCTGAATTGATAGACTTTTTATATAAAGGATTACAGGTGTGGTCTGATTAGACACCTAGTTTTGCCACCAGAAAGTGTAAAATGTGCTTCCCCTTCTGCCCTATAAAAAAAGGCTCTCAGAGGCTATTTTGGGGTACTGTACCTATTGGCAAGAAATCATTAAGTACTAAACATGACTCTATAATGCAGTATAAGACGTTGCCCAGTTGAGACAGGGCACATCATTGAAATGTGTGAAGCGGGGTGGTAGTTTTGATGAACTGTCAACCATCTAAACCGTTCTGACCCAGCTGTTAGGAGGTGTTTGGAGCAGTGGTGTGAGGGCATGCACACACAACAAACAGGCTCCGGTCAGCCCAAACAGACCACCACTAGAGAGGATCATTTAATTCACCAACAAGCACGAGTACGTAGCTTCCACAGTTTTGCTGTCCACTGTCCAGATATATGTAGTACATTCATTACACAACACTGTCTCTGCTGGGATCATTTCCTGGCAGTTAGCAGAAGGAGATTTGGTGTCATGACACTGATTACATGTCCCCCCAATGACAGTCAGCCACCGTTGCCTTTGTTTGCAGTGGTGTCCTGAACATGAAACCTGGACTGCCACGGACTGGAACTGAAATGTCTATAGTCATGAATTCAGGTTCAGTTTGGGATCATAAGAGACTCAGGTTCGAGTCTGAAGTAAGGATGAGCGAACCTGTACAGACCAAAACGGGATCGGTCTTAACTTTGCTATTTTTCAGATGGCAGATGAAACCGAATTTTCAGGTTTGTTTCAGACCAATTCACTAAAATGACACATAGCGCCATTTTAGTGAACATGTTGATAGGATAAAGCACTAGGGAGGAAGAAGAAGGGTTCTCACATGGCTCTGAGAGGAAGTGGCGGGGGGGGGGGGTCTTGGACTGATTGGCTCTCAGGCTGACAGACAGCCTGGAAGAGGCAATCACTGCTGAGGCAGGCAGGAAGGCGCGCTAGCAGAACAAGCAGAATGTCATTCTGTGCTGGGCTGTGAATGAGGGGGGGGGGGGGGTTGGTGTTACAGTGTCTGTCAGGAAAATGATCTTATGTGTGTTGTGTAGAAGAGGGACAAATAGGGCAGACAAGAAAGATAGGCAGCTGATAGATAGAGACAGAGAAGACAGGAGCTGTGGCTGGCTGTGCCTGCTATCAGACGTGCAGGTGCTGCACTGCAGACCTCAAAAGCATCTACCTGCAACCAAATACTTTCATCCCCCCACTCCTCATTTTCACAGAAATCCTTTTTTTTGTGGGGTTCAATTTATTTAAGCAGTAAAAAAATACATGATTAATGCAGCAATACCCAAGGTGTAACAGCTATGTACCTGGGTGTATTAATGTGAAATTGAGCGTCTGTTTATGTATTTTCAGTTCCCACATGGTTGCAATTTCAAATTTTTTGGGGGGGCGTTTCAATTTAATTAAGCAGCATATATATATATATATATATATACAGACGTGGACAAAATTGTTGGTACCCTTTGGTCAATGAAAGAAAAAGTCACAATGGTCACAGAAATAACTTTAATCTGACAAAAGTAATAATAAATTAAAATTCTATAAATGTTAACCAATGAAAGTCAGACATTGTTTTTCAACCATGCTTCAACAGAATTATGTAAAAAAATAAACTCATGAAACAGGCATGGACAAAAATGATGGTACCCCTAACTTAATATTTTGTTGCGCAACCTTTTGAGGCAATCACTGCAATCAAACGCTTCCTGTAACTGTCAATGAGACATCTGCACCTCTCAGCAGGTATTTTGGCCCACTCCTCATGAGCAAACTGCTCCAGTTGTGTCCGGTTTGAAGGGTGCCTTTTCCAGACTGCATGTTTCAGCTCCTTCCAAAGATGCTCAATAGGATTGAGGTCAGGGCTCATAGAAGGCCACTTTAGAATAGTCCAATTTTTTCCTCTTAGCCATTCTTGGGTGTTTTTAGCGGTGTGTTTTGGGTCATTGTCCTGTTGCAAGACCCATGACCTGCGACTGAGACCAAGCTTTCTGACACTGGCTAGTACATTTCTCTCTAGAATTCCTTGATAGTCTTGAGATTTCATTGTACCCTGCACAGATTCAAGACACCCTGTGCCAGACGCAGCAAAGCAGCCCCAGAACATAACAGAGCCTCCTCCATGTTTCACAGTAGGGACAGTGTTCTTTTCTTGATATGCTTCATTTTTTCGTCTGTGAACATACAGCTGATGTGCCTTGGCAAAAACTTCGATTTTTGTCTCATCTGTCCACAGGACATTCTCCCAGAAGCTTTGTGGCTTGTCAACATGTAGTTTGGCATATTCCAGTCTTGCTTTTTTATGATTCGTTTTCAACAATGGTGTCCTCCTTGGTCGTCTCCCATGTAGTCCACTTTGGCTCAAACAACGACGGATGGTGCGATCTGACACTGATGTTCCTTGAGCATGAAGTTCACCTTGAATCTCTTTAGAAGTCTTTCTAGGCTCTTTTGTTACCATTCGGATTATCCGTCTCTTAGATTTGTCATCAATTTTCCTCCTGCGGCCACGTCCAGGGAGGTTGGCTACAGTCCCATGGATCTTAAACTTATGAATAATATGTGCAACTGTACTCACAGGAACATCTAGTTGCTTGGAGATGGTCTTATAGCCTTTACCTTTAACATGCTTGTCTATAATTTTCTTTCTGATCTCTTGAGACAGCTCTTTCCTTTGCTTCCTCTGGTCCATGTCGAGTGTGGTACACACCATATCACCAAACAACACAGTGATTACCTGGAGCCATATATATAGGCCCAATGGCTGATTACAAGGTTGTAGACACCTGTGATGCTAATTAGTGGACACACCTTGAATTAACATGTCCCTTTGGTCACATTATGTTCTGTGTTTTCTAGGGGTACCATCATTTTTGTCCATGCCTGTTTCATGAGTTTATTTTTTTACATAATTCTGTTGAAGCATGGTTGAAAAACAATGTCTGACTTTCATTGGTTAACATTTATAGAATTTTAATTTATTATTACTTTTGTCAGATTAAAGTTATTTCTGTGACCATTGTGACTTTTTCTTTCATTGACCAAAGGGTACCAACAATTTTGTCCACGTCTGTATATATACAGTACAGACCAAAAGTTTGGACACACCTTCTCATTCAAAGAGTTTTCTTTATTTTCATGACTATGAAAATTGTAGATTCACACTGAAGGCATCAAAACTATGAATTAACACAAAAAAAGTTGGGACACTAAACAAATTGTGAATAAAAACTGAATGCAATGATGTGGAGATGGCAAATGTCAATATTTTATTTGTAATGGAACGTAGATGACGCGTCCTCGTGGTAAGTTGGTCCTCCCGGCTGGGTAGCCGAGCCCTGTTGGCAGTGCGGACGCACCCCTGCTTCTCTCCCTGCAGCCTAGCAGAGTATCACCGCTCTGCGGCCCAGGCGGACGCGCCTGCCACCGGCACCTCGTGTTCCACCGATTCACAGCCCGGCCGGTAGCTCCACGTCAGGCCCCCTGCCTCACGCCGGCTGCCGGAGCATGCATCGCCCAGTCGCCTCCCCCCTCCTGGTACTGGGCACCTCCGGCGCATGCGCCACAAGTTGGCGCGGCGCGGCCCGAAAAAAGGGGGGCAGGCGGGGACGGCGCCGCATGTGTGATGATGGGGCTGTTTGTTGTAGGCTCTATACTGCAAGACCTTGCAGATGCCTGCAAGCCAACCAAGGTTAGGAAGTTTAGATGCGGCACTGTGGTTAAGTCATCTGTTGACCAGTTCTTGGGTTATTGTGGCTGCCAGGGAAGGTTGGCACTGTGGCAGTCATGCCTTCTTCCTGATTATGTTACCCGGTTCGGGGGTCCCGGGCGGCAGGACTAGCAGCACAGCCGCCCTGTCTGCAGTGAGCGCCGCTTCTCCGTGCGGGCGAGTCGCTGGCTGCCTGGCTGTTTGGCCTGCTGCCCTTAAGCCCCAGACTGCTGGAAAAAAGGAAAATTGAGATTTATTGCCAGGTGCAGGAACCGGTCACCCTGGGCTCCTATGCCAATCACGCCATTACGTTTATAAATTTTCACCCCCTGGGTGGCTGGGGGCTGTGGTATTCCTTGAATTCAGGGGCCAGGTGTTCCCTGAACCTCTCAGGGTTACGGCTGCCCTAAAATTGCCCAGGGGTCCCGTCTTCCCTGAATCGCTCAGGTGTTATGTCATTCCTGATACCGCTCAGGTCTCACTTGTTCCCCGATCCGCTCTGATGTTATATCGTCCCTGTAACCACCGGGTGTCATGTTCCTTAGGGTAGTGTCTTCCCTAAAGTCGCTCAGGTGTAATGTCTTCCCTGAATCGCTCAGGTGTAATGTCTTCCCTGAATTGCTCAGGTGTAATGTCTTCCCTGAATCGCTCAGGTGTAATGTCTTCCCTGAATCGCTCAGGTGTAATGTCTTCCCTGAATCGCTCAGGTGTAATGTCTTCCCTGAATCGCTCAGGTAGTATGGCTCCTCGGATCGCTCAGGTGTAATGTCTTCCCTGAATCGCTCAGGTAGTATGGCTCCTCGGATCGCTCAGGTGTAATGTCTCCCCTGATCGCTCATGTGTTATGTCTCCCCTAAACCACTCAAGTGTTATGTCTTCAGGTGTCATGTTTTTCCCCGAGTCACAGGTGTCATGTTCCCGGAATCCCTCAGGTTTTGTTTCCCTGAATCACTCAGGTGTCATGTTTTTCCTCAAATCGCATGTGTCATGTTCCCGGAATCGCATGTGTCATGTCTTCCCTGAATCATTCAGGTTTTGTCTTCCCTGATTCGCTAAAGCGTCGTGTTTTTCTCCAAATCACAGGTGTCATGTTCCCAAAATCGCATGTGTCATGTCTTCCCTGAATCGCTCAGGGTTATGTTTTCTCCAAATTGCAGGTGTCATTTACCCAAGAATTGCATGTGTCATGTCTTCCCTGAATCGCTCAGGGTTATGTTTTCTTCAATTCACAGGTGTTATGTTCCCAAAAATTGCATGTGTCATGTCTTCCCTAAGTGACTCAGGGGTCAGGTCCCCTGAATTGCTCTGGTGTTATGCCTCCCCTTAGTCACTTAGGGGTAAGGTTCCCTGAATCGCTCAGGGTTATGTTTTCTCCAAATTGCAGGTGTCATTTACCCAAGAATTGCATGTGTCATGTCTTCCCTGAATCGCTCAGGGTTATGTTTTCTTCAATTCACAGGTGTCATGTTCCCAAAAATTGCATGTGTCATGTCTTCCCTAAGTGACTCAGGGGTCAGGTCCCCTGAATTGCTCTGGTGTTATGCCTCCCCTTAGTCACTTAGGGGTAAGGTTCCCTGAATCGCTCAGGTCTTGTGTGTTCCCTGAATCGCTCAGGTCTTGTGTGTTCCCTGAATCGCTCAGGTCTTGTGTGTTCCCTGAATCGCTCAGGTCTTGTGTGTTCCCTGAATCGCTCAGGTCTTGTGTGTTCCCTGAATCGCTCAGGTCTTGTGTGTTCCATGAATCGCTCAGATCTTGTGTGTTCCCTGAATCGCTCAGATCTTGTGTGTTCCCTGAATCGCTCAGGTCTTGTGTGTTCCCTGATTCGCTCAGGTGTCATGTATTCCCTGAATCACTCAGGTGCCATGTTCTCCCTGATTCGAGTTTTGTTTTTCCTACCTCTTCCAGGTCGGTTGTTTCCCAGGTTGCATATTTTCCTGAACAGTCTGGTTATGTACTCCCCTGATTCACTCAGGTCAGGTTGGCCTGATTCGCCCAGGCTTCTGTTTTTCCCTGGTCTCCCAGTGGGTAGGTAGTGGCCAGGTCCAACCAGGTTCAAGGTACTGCGCAACCCACCCAGGTGTCTGTACTCCTTATGAAGGTGTATGTAATTGCCTGCTTTGCTTAGGATTCCATGTTGCCTGAACCGCTCGATCCATCCTCAATTGTGTCGCAGGGCTCCTCCATGCTCGGTCACTCCACGGTGCCGGGTTTCACGTAAGTTCCAGCCGAGTGGCAGCGTGACGCTTCTCCGCAGCTCAGAGCCTTCCTTCGTTCATCACGAGCCTCCATTCCTAGGTCTTCAGTATTGCCGGAGAGTTGGCAGCGCTGTCCGTTGATTTGGTTAGGTTGCGATCCTTTCTATACCATGTTCGTTCCTGTTTCCTTCTGATTCTCAGGTTTCATGTATTTCCCAGATTAGCCCAAAATTCACGTATTTACCGATTCACCCAGGTCTAATTCCCCGGAGTCACGCAGGTTTTACATGTTTCCTGGATCGCTCAGGTTCATGCATTTCCCTGAATCAATCGGGTTTATGTTTCCCGAATCGCCCGGGTTCATGTTTTCTGGATCGCTCAGGTTTATGTATGTGCCCAAGTCACTCAGGTTTACGTATTTCCCTGAATCGCTCAGGTCAGGTATTTCCCTGAATCGCTCAGGTTTTGTTTTTCCTGTCTTCAGGTTGCCGGTATTTCCAGGCGGTATGTTTTTCCTGATCACCCAGGTTACGTATTTCCCTGAATCACTCAGGTTTTGTATTTTCCTGTCTCTTTCAGGTTGGCGGTATTTCCAGGTTGTGTGTATTTTCTTGATTCACTCAGGTTACGTATTCCCTGTATCGCTCAGGTCTTTTTTCCACAGGTTGTTCGCATTTGCCTGATTCGCTCAGGTCTTTTTCCCGCAGGTGTTCGCATTTGCCTGAATCACTCAGCTCTTTTTCCCACAGGTTGTTCGCATTTGCCTGAATCGCTCAGGTCTTTTGTCCCACAGGTTTTGCGCAGTTGCCTGAATCGCTCAAGTCTTTTCCCACTGGTGGTACACATTTGCCTGAATCACTCAGGACCCGATATATTTGCCTGAAACGCTCGGGGTTTTCCAGCAGTATCCAGTGGTTTCTGTTTACCCGGTTCGGGTTCCGCATGTTTGAATCTCTGATTGCATTGGATCCGGGTTCATCACGGGGGTTTGGACATGGTCATCCATTATCTCGACAATTGTTGTTACATCAGGTATTGTACTCTGCTCCCACTTAAGCGGCATTCTCCTGTTCATTGCTATGTCATGGTTTTGCTCAATCTCACCTGGGCAGTCTGCACCCTGATTCCTGATCGTCAAGGGACCTCAGGGCGTCCCCTCGGGCTGGGCTAGTTGCCCCAGCTTTTCGCCAGGCTTGAGCTGGCTAAGATCCAGGCTGCCGTTCATCTGCGGCTTCTTCCAGGGTCCTGTCCAAGTGGGAGCTCCAGTCCCTGTTAGGGTTCCTCAACTGTACATTTACGATCATGCCCAGGGCAGGTCTTTCACTTCCCGGCCCCTTAGTCTCCAAAAAAAAAAAAAACACCCATCCTCGGGGGGAGGTGGACGAGGTCACGTTTCATGGCTTTATAGCCCATTGCCACACGCACCGCCTCCTGTCATTTAACACCATCAAGCTGTATTTGGCCAGCATTCAACACCATCGGATGCTCAGCGACCCCTCTGCCAAATCCATTTTTCGTATCAGGCCAACAAAGCCACCCTCAGGGTTAGCGCAGCGGTCCAGGTGCGTAGACAACCAGTGTCAGGCGAGCTTTTCCGCAGATTGTCCCGTAGCCGTAGGACTGTCTCCCTTTTGGGCACTCAGCAAGCATCATCACCAAAGCAACCGTTCACCAACGGCACGGTCAACCGAGCGACCCTGCTCAGGCGACATCTCGCCTGGCATACGGTCCACTTCATACTGTCCATCCCAGCCACCAAGTCCAATCAGGCTGGTCCTCCCACCGAGGTAGAGTTTCTTCCCTACGGCAACAAGTTGGTGTTCCGTCTAGGCACTCCAAGAAGCTTCTGGTCTCACTCCAGTCTCCCGCGTTAGACGACCCGTTGCTCCCGATTAACGTAGGCCCCCTTCTTCGGCCCAGTTGTCTCCAATATCCGCACCCTGGTGGCAGGGGTGGGGTTTAAACCCTAGCACGGTATCCGGGCACTCCTCTCACGTAGGGTCCGCCTTCCGCAGCAGTCCAGTCATCAGGTACCGCACACGTCATCCGCAAGGTGGGTCGTTAGCGGTCGTCCTGCTACCCCAGGTACATTCCCAATCCGCGAGTTGAGATTGTCAGAGCCTTTCGTTCTTTGGGCTTTATGGGTTCCATGATGCTCCAAGAATACATTCCACACCTACTCCGGGCCGGTTCTCTTTGCCACTTATCTAGGCCTTACCTCGTCACTGGAACCGGGGCACACTCCAGCCAGTTGGTTCAGGGCAGTACATAGGCATGCCTACTCTGTTCCTCGATTTAGCTCCTACCACAAATAGTTAAGGCTTGCGTGCAGCCTGTAATTGTGGGTGGAGCGACTTACCCTACTTAAACCCCCTGGTACAAGCAGGAGGGCGGCCCGTTCTTTGCCCCTCCCCTCCCATCCCCTTTTCTTTCACTCCTCCTGGGGGCCCCACTTATCTAGGCCTTACCTCGTCACTGGCACCGGGCACACTCCAGCCAGTTGGTTCAGGGCAGTACATAGGCATGCCTACTCTGTTCCTCGATTAGCTCCTACCACAAATATATATATAATATATACAGTGCTGCACATAATTATTCATACCCCTGACAAATTTTGACTTAAAGTTACTTTTATTCACCCAGCAAGTAATTTTTGACGGGGAAGACATAGGTATCTCCCATAAGGTAATAGGACGATGTACAAGAGGCATTATTGTGGAAAAAAAAACATTTCTCAGCTTTTATTTACATTTGAGCAAAAATACAAGAAGTTCCGCACTGTGGAAAATCTCAGAGGACGTGGTCGGAAGCCAAAAGTGACACCTTTGCTGGCCAGGAGAAGAGTTAGAGAGGTGAAAAAGAATCCAAGGATCACCACCAAGGCCATCCTGGTGAATCTGGGCAATGCTGGTGGCAATGTCTCAAGGCAGACAATCCAACGAACACTGCACACTGCTGGGTTCCACGGATGCAGACCAGGCACACAAAAGCTTGCTTGGCCTTTGCAAAAGCTCATCTGGACAAAGAAGAAGACTTCTGGTCTTCTGTGTTATGGTCAGATGAAACAAAAATTGAATTGTTTGGTCACAATGATGTTTCCTTCCTTTGGCATAAAAAGGAGAAGCCTTCAACCAAAAGAACACCATCCCCACTGTCAAACATGCTTTGGGGGTGTTTTTCAGCCAATGGACCAGGGAACCTAATCACAGTAAACGGCAGCATGAAAAAAGACCAATACATGAGGATTCTCAACGACAATATCATGCAGTCTGCAGAGAAACTTGGCCTTGGGCACCAGGGGACATTTTAGCATGACAATGACCCAAAACACACAGCAAAAGTGGTGAAGAAATGTTCAGCAGACAACAACATTAACGTTTTGGAGTGGCCCAGCCATAGTCCAGACTTGCAATCAATTGAGAATCTGTGGAGGGAGCTAAAGATCAGGGTGATGGTAAGAAGACCCTCCAACCTGAAAGAGTTTGAGCTCATTGCTAAAGATGAATGTGCAAAAATACATGTGGAGACATGCAAAAAGCTGGTCTGCAATTATAGTGAAGCGTCCGTGTATTGCTGTAATAGCCAATAAAAGGCTTTTCAATTGGATATTGAGAAGGGTATGACTAATTTTGGAATGGACACTTTTTGCTCAAATGTAAATAAAAGCTGAGTATTTTTTTTCCACAATAAGACTCTTGTACATCGTCTTATTATCTTTGGGAGACACCTATCTCATTCTCGTCAAAAAATTACTTGCTGGTTGAAATAAAAGTAACTTTAAGTCAAAATTACTGCATCAATACCGACATTTTCAAACTCCTCCGGCTGATTCCAATGAATAGACCTCACCTTGCTGGCGGTGGCCCTTCTTGCCACTGTTGATATCTGTCTGCATCAATACCCAAGGTGTAGCAGCAATCTACCTGTGTATTAATGAGAAATTTAAAGTCAAGCCTCAATAGTACGTTTCCATTTATTTAGTTTCCACACAGTTGCAATTTTGCAATAATTTTTTTTTTGGGAGGAAGGTTCAATTTAATTAATCTGCATATATACAGTGCCTTGCAAAGTATTCACCTCCCTTGACTTTTTTCATGATTTTGTTACATTACAACCTTAAGTTCAATGTTTTGTTATCTGAATTTATTGATGTATCAGAACACAATAGTCTAAGATGGTGAAGTGAAATGAAAAAATATACAAAATAAAACTATGTTTAGAAATAGAAAACAGAAAAATTGGCATGTGCGTATGTATTCACCCCATTTGTTTGGAAGCCCATAAAAAGCTCTGGTGCAACCAATTACCTTTAGAAGTCACATAATTAGTGAAATGATGTCCAACTGTGTGCAATCTAAGTGTCACATGATCTGTCATTTCATGTCATTACATATACACACCTTTTTTGAAAGGCCCTAGAGACTGCAACACCTAAGCAAGAGGCATCACTAACCAAACACTGCCATGAAGACCAAGGAACTCTCCAAAAAAGTAAGGGACAATGTTGTTGAGAAGTATAAGTCAAGGTTATGTTATATAAAAAATATCCAAATCTTTGTTGATCCCCAGCGGCACCATCAAATCTATCATAACCAAATTGAAAGAACATGGCACAACAGAAAACCTGCCCAGAGACGGCCGCCCACCAAAACTCACGGACCGGGCAAGGAGGGCATTAATCAGAGATGCAGCACAGAGACCTAAGGTAACCCTGGAGGAGCTGCCGAGTTCCACAGCAGAGACTAAAGTATCTGTACAGAGGACGACAATAAGCCGTATGCTCCATAGGGTTGTGCTTTATGGCAGAGTGACCAGAAAAATCCATTACTTTCAGATAAAAAACAAAAAGGCACGTTGTGAATTTGCGAAGAGGCATGTGGGAGACCGGCCAAAATTTATGGACGAAGGTGCTCTGGTCTGATGAGACTACAATTGAACTTTTTACCATCAAAGAAAACGCTATGTCTGGCGCAAACTCAACAAATCACATTACCCAAAGAACACCATTCCCTACAGTGAAACATGGCGGTGGCAGCATCATGCTGTGGGATGTTTTTCAGCAGCCGGGACTGGGAAACTGGTCAGAGTTGAGGCAAAGATGGATGGTGCTAAATACAGGAATATTCTTGAGCAAAACCTGTCCCACTCTGTGCGTGATTTGAGGCTAGGGCAAAGGTTCACCTTCCAGCAGGACAATGACCCCAAACACACTGCAAAAGCAACACTGTGGTTTAAGGGGAAACATGTAAATGTGTTGGAATGGCCTAGTCAAAGCCCAGATCTCAATCCAATAGAAAATATGTGGTCAGATTTAAGATTGCTGTTCACAAGAGCAAACCATCCAACTTGAAGGAGCTAGAGCAGTTTTGCAAGAAGGAATGGGCAAAAATCCCAGTGGTAAGATGTGGCAAGCTCATAGAGACTTATCCAAAGCGACTTGGAGCTGTGATTGCTGCAAAAGGTGGCTCTACAAAGTATTGACTTTAGGGGGGTGAATATTTATGCATTGCATTTTTCTGTATTTTTGTTTGCTTAAAAAAAAAAAAAAATAATAATAATCTTCAAAGTTGTGGGCATGTTCTGTAATGAAATTATACAAATCCTCAAACATCCATTTAATTCCAGGTTGTGAGGACACAAAATACGAAAAAAGTCAAGGCGGTGAATATTTGCAAAGCTGTACATGATTACGCAGCAATACACAGGTATAGCAGCAATCTACTGTGGTATTAACGAGAAATTAAGGGTCAAGCATCAACCGTCCATTTCTGTTTATTCAGTTCCCACATGGTTGCAATAAAACATTTTTTGGGAGGTCAATTTAAGTGTAGCAGATCATTGATTACTGCATCAATACCGACATTTTCACACTCCTTGCCTTGCTGGAGTGGCCCATCTTGACACTTTTGCTGTCTGTCTACCTGTGTGTATTAAAGAGGCTCTGTCACCAAGATCAATACTATTATACTAGACATACTGGCTGGTAGGGTTCATCATGTTGATTAAAACTATGCCTTTCTTTTGTCTGTATGCTAAACAGACGCAGAATATCAGTGTTTTTATTCATATGCAAATGCAGGGTTCGAGCACCAGGAGGCGGGGCTGAATCCTTTGAGCACTGCTTTGTAACACCTCCTGCGCTCTGCACATTCCCCTCCCCTCATGGTTGACAGGGCTAGACAGCAGGCTGAGGGTAGAGCCCTGTCCAATAGCTGTGTGCGAGCAATATCATATCACTAAACTACATATCATTGCTTTATTTACAAGCACAATATATGATTATACAGAAACCAGTAACGTGTCATCTTATAAGCATAGAAAAGACAGGTTTTTCAATATGGTAATATAGCTTGCTGGTATAATGGTCTACCATGCATGTAAAGATTGCAGGTTTAAGTCCTAGAAGAGATTTTTAGTTATTTTTTCTGTTTTTTGTTTTCTCTTTTATTTAACCCATAATAAAAGGCCATACTATAATATATAATCATATAATTAATAATAATAATCCTAAAAAGCCCTTACTATATTGAGAATATTATATTTTTTTTGTTGCTAAAACCTATTATTGTTTATTTACAGACACAATATATGATTATAAAGAAACCAGTAATATTTATTAGCTTTCTAAATAAAATAAAAAAGGATATACAGTAAACTTTTCTTATGGGATAAAGGTTGAAGAAAAATACTTTGGAGTTTCTCCTAAGATTTAAACCTGGGATTTTCATATGCAAAACCACTCACTTCAGCTCTGGTTATGCAGCTGACGCTGTGGGTGAGTTAAGGCCAAACCGTGCCAGAGCTAAGCCCAGCTGGGCTGCGAGCAACTCCTGTATGGCGCATTTCTCCACATTGCGGGCATACAAAACACAGAGGTGTACTAGATCTGCAGGATTAAAATAAGCCATGGCTGTTCAAACACAATTATAGCTACCAGAGGTCTATTGCAACACATGAGTGGGCGTCACCGGATGCTTTGGGAAAATACAGTTAGCCAGCATTCCCAATCAGAACAAGTCTCTCCTTCTTCTCCTGGTCCTCTATGTGGCAATGTAAAATATCTAATTACTCCCACTAGTGGATAACAACTGACCTTGAGTCTCACTCCGACTCTGTGTCCATAATCTCAATACAATTCAGTTGTATATAGCTCTAAGCTTACATGTATGAGTGTGGAAAAATAGCTACTCACTTTTTATGAAGTGCTGCACTTTCAGTCCTTTATTTGCAAAACATTAAAAGCAGTTTCTAGGCTTGCAGGCCTGTATTTCTGAGACGCCGAGTTATAACCTACTCCATCATGTGCAACGTTTCAGGGGTCACACCCCCTTACTAATGCAACTTACCTCTTTGTGGCAACCAACAGGCATCATCACCTCCATCTTCTCCTGCTGACTCCCCTTGTCGTCCGCTCCATCATGAAACATCTATAACAGAATGTTTGGCCATGAAAAAACTTTTCTCCTCTAGCAATTAGCTTGTCTACAAGTTGAACCCCCACCAGGCCACATTGCTGGTGGTGCATTCGCTGTAGTACCATTGTAGTAGAGCCTTGTACTCTCACATGGCTTTCATGGCCCACTGGGTCAATGTTTTGGAGAGGTTTCACCCCAGCAACATGGCCAGGTCCTTTTGAACACCTCCCGCCATCTCATGGGGCTGATTCCCACAGCATGCATTTATCTGCCTCATCCTCCTCCATGGACATGGTCCCATCCCCTACAGCAGCAGGGCACAGCGTCACTCACACTACCCATCCTTCCTATCACATGTCAAGTGTTGCCACACTGTGTTGGAGCTGGTCAGCCTGGGAGAGAAGCCACATCGGCAAGCAGTTGCCCAAATACTTCAAGCAGCAAACATCCCTCTGGCTGTCACCTCGCCAACTCCAACTGTGCAAGGTGGTCAGTGACATTGGGCACAACGTCCTGGCCACCCTGAACTTGGGGAAAAACACATCTCTTTTGAAAAAATGCACTGACTTGCGCAAGGTGCTGGCAATGTACAGTAGACTGCCCCTCTTTTCAATCATTCTCACATGGTTAGGAACGCTTTTCTGGACTTGCAGCGCCAGAAAGGTCTAAAGTTACACTGCTTAATCTGCTATGTTCTACCGTAATTCGCTGGAATTCAACATTGCATGTGTTCAAGCGTCTGTACAAGCAGCTGAAAGCCGTGAACAATTTGGTCATGCACCGGGCTGCTTCAACAGGGCGCATATGTTGTTTCCAGGGTAGGCACTGGCAGCTCATGTACGCCACCCCCATGTGGATCTTTGCCGCCTTATTTAAGTGCCCATTAAAAGGGAAGTACACACAGACGGAGTATCTTCTCCTAAAGGATAGGAGACCCTGTGGAAAGACCCCTGAACGTATACTTAGAATTTTCTGAATTATTTGATTACACTATATCCATCTACTAAACCTTTTGATGAGCTGTTTTGAATTTAAAAAACTGTATTTGTAGAAAACCTTCAGACTACATGGTAGCTCATTTCCATATAACTATTGGCTATGCTACTCTTTAATGCGCATTTTTTTACCGGTATCATTACTTTATGCTGACATGGTATGTAATGTTTTTGATAAACTGTATAGGCCTAGAGACCCCTGTTTTGACTATACAATTGAATTATGTTTTAGTGTTTATTTATATACATTTCTGTAGTTTTTTTTTGTGCCCTCTTAACATATTTCAACATGCTTTTCTTTAGATGTCACATGTTTTGATTACTATTATTCTTATTGTTCTCTCTCTGATACCCCTGAAGAAGGAGGGCTGTGAGACCTCCGAAACGCGTTGGTCCTGCTTTTACTGTAACAAACTACATTGATCAGAAGCCTTCAATTGATATCACCTGATATGCGATCCTGGCCAGGGGGCAGCTAGTCACAATTGTCTTGAGCTTCATCCTGTAACTATCCCCCCCTGTGAAGTGAGTATTCACATCTTGAGCACTTCTATCAGGAACCTCTAAAATACCTCTTCTTGAGAATATTGTATACAGGTCCTTCTCAAAAAATTAGCATATTGTGATAAAGTTCATTATTTTCTGTAATGTACTGATAAACATTAGACTTTCATATATTTAGATTCATTACACACCAACTGAAGTAGTTCAAGCCTTTTATTGTTTTAATATTGATGATTTTGGCATACAGCTCATGAAAACCCAAATTTCCTATCTCACAGTGGATTAACACCAGCAGCTGACATGGCACCCCAGACTATCACTGACTGTGGGTACTTGACACTGGACTTCAGGCATTTTGGCATTTCCCTCTCCCCAGTCTTCCTCCAGACTCTGGAACCTTGATTTCTGAATGACATGCAAAATTAGCTTTCATCCGAAAAAAGTACTTTGGACCACTGAGCAACAGTCCAGTGCTGCTTCTCTGTAGCCCAGGTCAGGCGCTTCTGCCGCTGTTTCTGGTTCAAAAGTGGCTTGACCTGGGGAATGCGGCACCTGTGGCCCATTTCCTGCACACGCCTGTACACGGTGGCTCTGTCCACTGCTTCCGCAGGTCCCCCAAGGTCTGGAATCGGTCCTTCTCCACAATCTTCCTCAGGGTCCGGTCACCTCTTCTCGTTGTGCAGCGTTTTCTGCCACACTTTTTCCTTCCCACAGACTTCCCACTGAGGTGCCTTGATACAGCACTCTGGGAACAGCCTATTCGTTCAGAAATTTCTTTCTGTGTCTTACCCTCTTGCTTGAGGGTGTCAATGATGGCCTTCTGGACAGCAGTCAGGTCGGCAGTC